>NC_142673.1:10606112-10733612 GCF_964200805.1 Pocillopora damicornis
CAGTCAAGCGAAATGACTTAACAAGCGGCACAAACAAAAGAGAGACGCAAAATATGGAAAGAATGGAAAAGCTACAAAGGGCGTGAAGAAGAATTGCAGCAGATGCGGAACAACAAAGCAACATAGGAAAGAAGAATGCAAAGCATATGGTCAAACATGTCACCTGTGCTCGAAGCCGAATCATTTCGCATCTGTTTGTCGCTTTAAAAACAAGCCAGCAAGCGGAAAGACAGTATCCAGAGGACACAAAAGCGTGAAGCAAGTCACCAAAGAGACAGATACGTCCAGTGACTCTGATGATGATTTGACCGATGATGAAGATCCACTCTTTAAAATTGAAGAAGTCTCCAGCGTGAAGACGGCAGGCAAGCAACTCAACACCAAGATAATCTTTTCAGACACAGAAGAGTTATACAACACCGAATTGGAATGCCAGCTAGACACCGGTGCCATGTGTAACGTGATGAGCCTGCGCGACCTGGCTGTCATAAGCCAAACAGGAGATCCACCACTGAGAAGTAGTAAAGTGAAGCTCAAGTTGTTTGATGGTTCTCTAATGAAGCCTTCTGGTGTAGCCACCTTAAAGATACATCGAGACAATAAGACCCAAGAGTTGGACTTTCAGATTGTTGAGACTGTAAACAAGCCTCTTCTATATGCGGAAACATGTGTGAAGCTGGGACTGTTGAAGCTTTCCTTAACAGGTACAGCGCAAGTAAACAGTATGGGTACAGAGCCAGTAAAGTCTAGTGTCCCACTAACCAGAGAGAAAATTCTAGCTGACTACAAAGATGTGTTCAAAGGACTTGGTCACATAGGAGAGTCCAGCACCTTTGTTATCGACCCAAACCATCCCCCAGTGCAGCACGTGCCCAGGCGGATACCTGTAACTCTACAAAAGGAAGTCAAGGAGAAGATCGCAGAGTTGGAGAAGAAAGGCATCATTCAAAAGGTTACCGACCCCACAGATTGGATCAGCAGTATGGTCATCATGTCCAAGCCAGGAAAGATAAGAATTTGTCTTGACTCCCGAGATCTGAAAAGGGCAATCCAGAGACCTAAGTACCAGATGCCAACATTAGAAGGGATACTCCCAAAACTCAGCAAAGCAAAAGTATTTACCACACTTGATGCGAAAGATGGCTTCTATCAGATCGGATTAGTTGAAGAGAGCAGTAAGAAAACAACCTTTCTGGACTCCCTTTGGCAGATACAGATATCTAAGAATGCCATTTGGTATTAGCATGGCTCCCAAGGAGTTTGAGTGTAAGCTACACGAAAAGCTTACCGGATTAGAAGGCGTCAAAATTCTTTGAGATGATCTACTAGTAGTCGGATATGGAGATACCCAGGAAGAAGCTGATGCCAACCACGATGAAAACCTCAGAAAACTCCTAGACAGAGCCAGAGAAGTCAAACTCAAGCTGTAACGATAGGATTTCTAGTTATCGAGTTCTTTCATGCTTGCACTTAAAAAATACAATATTCAACGTAGAAAGCTTAGTTCAGCAAAGCGTAAACGCCACCAGTTCTCCTTCAGTCACCCGTAAACAGTTGTTATTAGTGTTGAACTGTAACAGCCACCTGTCATGTCCTTTTGTGTAACTGTTATTCACCGGAACTCTTTAAAAGTAATTAATGTTGTAAAAGGCGAAATTCCTACTTAGCCAATAGTGTAGTAGATTACATGATCCTTTAGATTATTCATGGCATTACGTTATCCATGTACGTTAGGTTTAAATACGACTGTTCTGTAAAGCTTAGCAGTAAGAGAAGAGAGGAAAAAGAGAAGGAAGAGAGCGGGGTCGAACCAGCCCTGGCCAGGTCCGTTCTGGTCAAAATTGTAATAGAGCTTGCAGAATAAATCTACGTTGGAGCCAACCCTGTTGTTGTTAGTCATTCTCTCAAGGATAGTCAGCAGCTGTAATAGATTCCGGTTACCTTCCCGCAGCCAGCGAGTGCCCCCAAGCAAAGCCTTTACCCAGAAGAGTTTTTAAGAGCTGTCCCCATCCGTCCATTCATTTGTGAAGGCAAAACCCTGTTTTCACACTGGTAGAGGAGAGCGGCAATTACGGAAAGACTATCAGAGAGAGAGAAGTTCTTCACGAAGAGTTGGTTTGACCCCTTGGAGCGAACCAGAAAGAAGACGCCCAAGTAAGTGGAATTACATAGCAAAACGGAAAGAGAAAAAAAAATCACACAACAAAAACGAAACAAGAAAGAGAGAGACCGTTACCCATTTCATGTCGAGGTTTTTCAGAAAGAAAACAAACCCATATAATTTGAGAAGTAAGGGAAAATTACGTGGGAAAAACACGCCATCTGCGAGAGTGGACGCCTGTGTTGAGACCAATTTACCATTTGACGAAAGTGACATAGCCCCGGAAGTAAGACAGGGATCAACCGCCGAAAAAGACACTGATTCTGAGCCATTAGAAAACCATCAAAGAGACTCTGAGAAGTTTAACAGGACCAACTTGGAACTTGTAGATATCAGCAAAGTTTCTACTAGCGAAGACAGATCTGACAGTTTGGCGCCACCGTGCCCTGGTAATACCGAGGATACTGAGGAAATATACACTTTAACAGAAGAAATAGACATTTTCCAGGAAGAGGAAAATTTTACAGATACCGCCCTTGCGACAGGTGAACAACAGGTACCAGAGAGTACATTACACCTCATTGATCATACGTCATTCATGCCACCTGGTACAACTTCTGTAGTGAATAACAGTACAACTTCTGCTGGACAACAGTTGCCAATTCTTACTTCACCTGGCGACATTTACGAACATTTCCAGCGTGGTAGTTACGAGGGAGGATTACTCTGTGACGACTCTCCCAGCGCTGATTCGAGTCCCTTACTCGTAAGCCTTACTGACCCTGATACCAGTTCGATTACCTCTAGCAGCGCTGATAGCTCAATTTCAACTACCATGGAGGGAGAATACATCCGTGCCCTTCAGGAACTCGCTCAGAAATTATTGAGTAAGGATGTTCACATTAATAAATATCACGGATATGAAAACGAGGACATAAACTGCTGGTTTGAGAAACTAGAGTTGGTTTTGGAGTCTAAGGGAATTTCACTGGATGTTCCAGCTGCCAGAACACAGCTCATTAATAACCTCGCTGGGCCAGCAGAAACATTCATGTTTGAATTACCGCCTGAGGAGCGAGGAAGTTTTATGCTTTTAAAACAGGCCCTGGTGAAACATTACTCGACTAAGGACCGTGCTTGGGTTAAGCGACGGAGGCTAGTTGCTCGCCGTCAAGGCCCCCACGAATTATTGTCAGATTATATCAATGATATGCACGAACTATTTAGCGGGCTAAACATAGCTGAGGTAGACAAAGTCACGTATTTCACTGAGGGTCTAACCCAACCCCTGAAAATTAAAGTGCTTGAGCGAATGCCAGAAACACTTTTACAAGCAGAGGAAGTGGCTAGGACCGTTAATTCGATATCTCAATGTGAGAATACCACTAAAGAGGGTGACCAGATCGAGCGATTGATCGAGGTGCTCAACCGTAGCCAGCAGGTACCAGCTCAAGTACCATCTAATCGTGCCCGTAATACCCTTCAGCCTCAACTTGTTCAAGCTCATCTTGAGAAATTGACTCAAGGACTGGATGGCCTGATGCCTATAACCACACAGTCAAACAAGGTTGCTGCGTGTTTAGAGCCCCGAGGGAACTATGAACGAAAACTGGACGAGCTTACAAGCCTTACGCAGTGTATGGAGGGTCAGTTACAAGACCAAATTAAAAACCTAGATCGGCGATTTGACGCACGCATAAATGGTCTAGCGCAACGCAGACAAGGTACTTGGGGTAACCGAGAAAGATCAAGAGATGGCAGACCAGTATGTTATCGCTGTGGAATGATGGGACACTTTCAGAACAGTTGCCCCCAAAGAGATACTGACCAGCGTCAACTGGTACCCAGGTACCCAAACACCGCTCCTAACAACAATGTGCGTTATTCCGCTGGTCCACAGTCACGCTTGAGAGTGCTGCCTTCCGCGCAGAGTCAGAACCATGTTGCTGTTCTGGGTAATGACGGCGTTGCTCCTTCGGGACATTACATGATAGATGCCACGCCAAACAGAGCCCCGAATCTGCACACCGAAGAGCCCTTTTACCATGAGCCTTATAATGGAATGCATTATAACTATGACTACTATGCTGACGATCTAGAAAATGATGAAATGGATGAATGGCATTATGACTATGAACATTATAACGCCGATCTAGCTTACGATGGAGTAGGTGACTTTGATGCGGCACCATATGCCGAAGACCCAGTGCCACCCTCCAGTACCTCATCCATACGGAGAGAGTCCCCCCATAACTCATCAACTCACCAGTTTCAGCCATACTTCGCCCATTTGCGCAACGAGGGCCCCAGTTACTGCCAAGAGAGGAAATAGGAAGATTTCACGCCACCTCCCGAATCGGAAACTGCGCCCCAGTTGGCCGACCATTTTGAGCCACCCAGAAGTGTGCAAGAAGGCCCACGCCCTAGAGATATCTTGTCACAGACGACAGAAATGCCATTACAGAATTTTTCAGCCTCTAATGATGTCCCCACAGAAAATCCAGATGCTGCAGAAAATTTGTATGAAGCGACTCACCCAGATCATCGCAAAATGACTGAAGGCAAGGGCACATCAAGCATTGACGTCAAAAAGGAGGTACTATCCACTGCGAATCGCCATATCGCCAGTAGCACGAAGCTAGTGCCGGCCTGTCAACCAGCTATAGGGACCACACCAGAGTACCAGTCCCTTCCTACTATCCCTGGCAGTGGTGACATTACAAGCACACCCCAGAAGAAATTGGCTGCCAACTCCGCCCAGAGGGACAAACCCGGAGAACTTATGGTCGAGGTGGGCATTAATGGTAAAACTATGCGTTGTCTAGTGGATACTGGAGCAGCCATATCTGTGCTAGATGCAAAGCACCTCGCAGACTTATATGATGGGAAAATACCACTCCTTAAGCCAAGCGCCATGGACTCAATTCGAACTATTAGTGGTCAGCCTATGCCTATTCGGGGAGTCCTACAGACTGACATCGAAATTGCTGGTGGTCTATATCCTTGTGACTTCAAAGTGATAGACGGATTGGACTACAAAGGAGTCCTTGGCCGAGATTTCTGCTATGCCCAACAGGCACAAATCAGTTTTGAAACTCTAACAATTGCCTTGAAGAATCCCCCGACAGTACTCTTTTCGGACGATTTAGTGGCAGTGGTAGCACCGTCAACGTACATTATTCCAACCAGAAGTGAAGTAGTGTTTCCAGCTAGTATACCCGAAAAGACCGCACCTGGTGTTACCGGTCTCGTAGAATCCTCTCCACAAATGGCAGAGCGTCACCAGCTACAGGGAGCAGCTGCTTTGGTAAAGATTGCAGATGATCACACGGTGCCGTTCCGTCTCATTAACCCGACAAGTCAACCACTCACTCTGCAAAAACGTGCTACCTTGGGCACTTTTTCCGAAGCCTACGGAGATTCCAGAGTACTCCCTTTTAAAGAATCTGCTACGGATCCACAGAATCCAGGAACATTGGACTCATTCCCAGCTGATCTGGATAATTCTGCACTGTCGTCTGCGGAACAGTCGCGTCTGTGAGAGCTCCTCCAAGACTACAGAGATATTTTTGCTATACACCCCGACGAGCTTGGCCGCACTGACATCGTCCAGCACCATATCGAGACAGGTGACCACCCGCCTATACGATCACACCCTTACCGGGTGCCACATACTCAGAAAGAGACAATAGAGAAGCACATTGAGGACATGCTTCACAGTTACGTCATCCAACCGTCTGTATCTCCATGGGCCAGTCCAGTAGTTCTCGTGCCTAAATCTGATGGTTCTTCCAGATTTTGTGTGGATTTCCGTAAGGTTAACAAGATAACCAAAAAGGATTCTTGTCCTCTACCGTTGATATCCGAAAGCCTTGACGCCTTAGGAGGAGCCAAGTTCTTTTCGAGTCTTGACTTGGTTTCGGGATACTGGCAGGTTGAAATGGACCCCACTTCTTGTGAGAAGACCGCTTTTGTCACGCATGCAGGACTGTACGAATATACCACAATGCCTTTTGGGCTCTGCAACGCCCCTGGAACCTTCCAGCAATTAATGGAATGTGTTCTACGCGGACTCAACTGGCAGATTGCACTCATCTATCTTGATGATGTATTGGTATACTCTCAAAACTTCGAGGACCATCTACACCATCTATGCTTGGTCTTCGACAGATTCCACGAGGCTGGCCTCAAACTCAAGCCAAGTAAGTGCTATTTTGGGCAGGTAAAATACCTGGGTCACGTGATCACTACCGAGGGAATACAACCAGATCCCGAGAAAGGCAAGGTCGTTCAGGAGTATCCTGCTCCAAAGTCCATCAAAGAGGTACGAGCGTTTATGGGCCTGACAAATTATTATCGTAAGTTTGTCAAGGGGTTCGTTCAGGTTGCCAGTCCATTACATGATTTGACAAAGAAGGGTGCGTCGTTCCTCTGGACTGAGGATTGTCAAAAGGCTTTTGACACGTTAAAGAAGGCCCTCACTGAAGCTCCAATACTTGCCTATCCTGACTTCACGCAGTCTTTTCAGCTGGCCACCGATGCAAGCAATGATGCCATAGGCATGGTCCTTGGCCAAAAGCAGAACGGAAGAGAAGTAGTCATAGCTTACGCAGGAAGGAAGTTGAATCCCGCCGAACGGAACTACAGCGTCACGGAACGTGAAGCCCTGGCAGTTGTTGAAGGGGTTAAACAATTCCAACATTACGTGTATGGACGGCAGTTTACAGTAGTAACTGACCACAGCGCTGTCCATTGGTTGATGAAATCAAGGAACCTACCGGTCGTCTGGCACGTTGGGCCCTTCTCCTGCAGCAACACGACTTCACTATCCAGCACTGCTCTGGGCCGACCAACGGTAACGCTGACGCCCTTTCTCGTCGACCCTACGAATCAGTCGTCGCCGCCCTCGATCAGTCTGGTGTACAGGTTGACCGCGTAAGAGACGCTCAACGTCCAGACCACACCTTGGCTGACATCATTAGCTACTTAGAGAAAGAGAGTCTGCCCAATAACAGTGCTGCAGCAAAAGCCGTCTTGCATTCCATTGACAACTATTATTTGGACCCTGATGGACTCCTCTGTCACATTTGGGTACCGGGAGGTCGACGCGTCCCCGGGATTCGCTCTCAGCTGGTCATACCTACTTCACTAAGGCAGGAAATTTTGATTGGAGGTCACGACGATCCCTTGGCAGGTCACTTGGGAGTGAACAAGACTTATGAGAAACTCCGTGAACGTTACTACTGGCCTAAAATGTTTGCAGACGTACAATTTTGGTGTCTTTCTTGTACACATTGCCAGATGAAGAAAAGCCCTAAACAGCGACAGACAGCCCCCATCTTACCGATACCAGTAGAAGGTGCTTTTGATCGGGGAGCTGTTGATTGCCTTGGCCCCTTTCCTGTGAGTGACTCTGGAAATTGCTACATTGTCGTGTTTTCTGATTATCTGACCCATTACCCAGAAGCCTTTACTGTACCCACGATTGATGCCCCGACCATCGCAGACTTGTTGGTCAATGAAATTCTACCTCGTCATGGCGCCCCTCGTACATTGCTCTCAGACAGAGGGTCTAATTTTCTCTCCCGCTTGGTAAAGGAGGTTTGCTTCCTCAAGGATACAAAGAAAACGTTTACAACAAGCTATCATCCTCAATGCGACAGCCTTGTAGAACGGTTCAACGGAACTTTAGCACAGAGCTTGTCACACTACGTCAATTCTTCTCAGAAAGATTGGGACCGCTATTTAAACCCAGTACTTTTCGGCTATCGTGTCTCACTGTCAGAAGTAACTGGTGAATCGCCCTTCTTACTCTATGGAAGACAACCTAGACTCCCTATGGATGTTTCCATGCTTCCGCCTCAAGAAGTCTCTGCTTCAATTGCGGAACATCGCGCACGAGTAGTAGAAAACATCGAGATTGCACATCGCATTGCAAAAGAGAATATACAGCGCGCTCAGCAGCGCATGAAAGATCATCATGATGTCCACGCCTTTCCTATCAGGCATCAAATTGGTGACAGTGTCTGGGTTTACATGCTGCGCAATCGGAAGGGGTTATCTAAGAAGTTAGCCCATAATTGGCATGGACCTTACAAGATTGTTGAATTCTTGTCCCCAGTTCATTGTATCTTACGGGCCACCGACAACCGCCGTGTCTCCACTACCGTCCACGTTTCTCGTCTCAAGCGTTACATTTCACCGGATTCGCGCCCTATTCGCCAACCACCAGAGCTTGTTGAAGAATCTTATTTGGCTCAGAATGATTTAGCGTCGGACAGCTTTGTAACGGACAACAATGAAGTGCTTCCTGAATCTCCCACCCCTGACCAAGAGGTTAACACTGGACAACCAATACCGGACACCGACGAATGTGCGACTGGCCCCTCTCCTATTCTTCAGGAAACTCGTCCCTAGGCTGCTCCTCTCACTCATTCGCAAACCTCCGAAACCAGTAACCCCATTCCCTCGGCGTTACAAGCTCAGGAGGACGATTCTCCACGCTTATCCAGCGACCCTACCCCAGTTCCAGACAACATCTACCAAGTTGAGAAGTTGCTCAAACAAAGGATGAAAGATGGAGAACACCAGTTCTTCTTTAAATGGCTAGGGTTTCCTTCGAGTCAAAACTCTTGGGAACCGGCTGACAACATTCTTGATAAGGGCTTGATTGCGACCTTCTATAAGAACCACCCGCGTGCTAATCGCTTCCAGGATTCAAACTTTCATGCACGAATAGCACCTTTGAATATGGTGGACGCCCCGACTGACACCCCTATAATTGCAGCTTTGTCTGTTCAACCAAAAGCTGTGATTTACCTTTTCTTACTTGCTGTTGCTTAATTTGAACCCCCGAGGCCATTATATTTTGGCTTGTTCAGTTTATGCCGCGGTTCAGGCACAAAACAAAATCAAATACAAAATTCATAAAACAAACAAACAAACAAAAAAAAAACCACCCCTATAGTTTTACTTCGCTGTGCTTTTTCGTTTCTTGTATTTATTATGCCTTCTCCTTTTTTTTCGCTCGACCAGGAGGTCTCGATTTAAGGTAGGAGGAATGTAACAATAGGATTTTTAGTTATCGAGTTCTTTCATGCTTGCGCTTAAAAAATACAATATTCAACGTAGAAAGCCTAGTTCAGCAAAGCGTAAACGCCACCAGTTCTCCTTCAGTCACCCGTAAACAGTTGTTATTAGTGTTGAACTGTAACAGCCACCTGTCATGTCCTTTTGTGTAACTGTTATCCACCGGAACTCTTTAAAAGTAATTAATGTTGTAAAAGGCGAAATTCCTACTTAGCCAATAGTGTAGTAGATTACATGATCCTTTAGATTACTCATGGCATTAAGTTATCCATGTACGTTAGGTTTAAATAAGACTGTTCTGTAAAGCTTAGCAGTAAGAGAAGAGAGGAAAAAGAGAAGGAAGAGAGCAGGGTCGAACCAGCCCTGGCCAGGTCCGTTCTGGTCAAAATTGTAATAGAGCTTGCAGAATAAATCTACGTTGGAGCCAACCCTGTTGTTGTTAGTCATTCTCTCAAGGATAGTCAGCAGCCGTAATAGATTCCGGTTACCTTCCCGCAGTCAGCGAGTGCCCCCAAGCAAAGCCTTTACCCAGAAGAGTTTTTAAGAGTTGTCCCTGTCCGTCCGTTCATTTGTGAAGGCAAAACCCTGTTTTCACAAAGCTGAACAGCAAGAAGATGAACTTGAAGAAACCCCAAGTTAAGTTCATGGGCCATGTTATTAGCAAAGATGGTCTCAAACCAGATCCAGACAAAGTCAACGCAGTGGAAAACATGCCCAAGCCAACATGTAAGAAAGAGACTCTTAGTCTACTGGGTTTCATCAACTATCTGGCCAAATTCTTACCAAGACTATCTGAAGTAGCACAGCCGTTGAGAAATCTGACCCTGACCAACGCCCAGTTTATGTGGTCTGAGCAACACGACAAGGTGTTCGATGAAGTGAAGAAGTTGGTAGCAAACCATCCAGTACTCAAGTATTACGACATCAATGACGAGGTTACTATTCAGTGCGAGGCCAGCGAGCAAGGCCTTGGTGCGACACTCCTCCAGAACGGACAGCCAGTTGCCTTCGCATCGCGAACACTGTCTGCAGTTGAACAACGGTACGCACAAATAGAGAAAGAATGTTTGGCCATTGTGTTTGGTTGCCAAAAGTTCCCACAGTACATCACAAGACGAGAGAAAGTCACCATCAAATCAGATCGTAAGCCGTTGCAGTCAATATTCAAGAAATCGCTTCTGTGTGCGCCAAGCCGTCTCCAAAGAATGATGCTTTGGCTACAGAGATACAACCTTGAAGTGGTCTATAAACCAGGAACGCAGATGTTTGTGGCAGATCACCTGTCCAGAGCTTTCCTGAAAGATACAGGCACAGAGGATGAAGAGTTTCAAGTTTTCGCTCTGGAGCTGGAAGCTTTTCTCAAAATGGCGTGTTCACTGTGAAACACAAACAGAAGTGACTTAACACAATTCGTGTCGTAGGCCTGTCGTAAGCTTGTTGCATGCAACAAAGTCGTACCGTGTTACAAATCGCCCGTTCTGTGGGGAAATTTTGAGTGCAAAGACCTTTCATTGAGATTCTTGGCTTTTTTTGGACAAACTGACTATGGAGTTTGAAAACGAGTGTAAGAAGAGCAATTATGGGTAGGGGGCATTTAGTTGTCCTTTTTTGTCAGAGTTATATTTATCGCTGTTGTTGTTAATGTTTATCTGTCTATGGTAATGAAACGCAAGAACTAGTTTACTTAAAAACAATTGCAGATAGCTAGAGAAGGAACGCGACTAGGCGAAAAGTTGTTGTGGTTATTACAAGTGTCCCGATATGGTAACAGTTTGGGATTACCTGTATTATCAGTTTAAAATTTGATCAGTTAATATTTCAGATGGAAGATAGTGAAGGGATGAGTGTTATCTAGTTTAGTAACTTTTTTTCATAAGTATGACACTACATTCTATTTTCAAATTCTTGGCCTTATTACTGGTGCATGTGGTTGAAAACTACGTTAACAAGTATAAATATTGTTTATGTTTCATTTTTAGACTAGAAATGAAATCTTTCCTTAAAATAGGAAACAGCTGAAAGTTTTACAGTGCTTCTTTTCTCACATGCTTTTTTGAAGTCCTAATCATTGTAAATTAGTTTTTACTTCTTTTATGCCATACTCATTTGGCAATCATGTTAGGATCGAATCGTTAATAAAGTTTTTGGTTTTTTTGGTTGTGTTAACAAAATGAAGGTGCCCACAATTTTTCTTTGCGAGAATAGTTACTCAGTTGCAGAGAACACTTGTTATATTACGTCCCATATTTGAGAGCTGATATTGATATTTTTCAACACTCAAAGAGAAATTTCGTATCTCCAAGCAATCATGTAATGTTCTGTTTATTATATAAACATCAATGAAATATCAAACCGATTGCAAAAGGCGCGATTTATCATGTAACCATAGCAGCGGTGATATTTCCACGCGTGAAGATAACATGTTATTTTCACATGTGAAGATATCATGTTTTCGCGCGAAAGCTCACCTGGTATTTCATTGGTGTTTATATAATAAATAAGGTTATATAACTAGAGTTCCCCTTTTCGTTACCAAAGTGCCTTATCAAAGTGCCCTAAGTTCCCCAAAGTGCCTTATCTGGTTACTAAAGTTCCCTAATCCAGTTTACCAAAGTGCCCTATGTTACAAAAGTTCCCTTTGGTCGTTACAAAAGTTCCCTTAAACGTTACAGAAGTTCCCTTTTCGGGTTACTAAAGTGCCCTTTCCTCTCTCTCTCAATTTAATTATATCTATTTTCGCGAACGATGATTTAATTTATGCAAATTTCTGTTAGTTGATGTTCAGTGTGTTTACATACACGGGGAGAGTTTTTCGCTAAGCTATTCCTTAAAATTAATTACAAACTGCTGACTACAAATGGCCATATGAACTCACGAAATTGTCGGAATTTGCCACGCATTATTTTCTCTTTGGTAAGGGGGCGATTACATGCCGAATTTCAGTCTGGGCTGAGATTTCAGCCCGGTTCGCCAGGTTAAGATTTCATCCTGGGTTCTGAAAGAAATCCTCTTGAAATAAAAGTAACAATTACATGGAGAAGGTTTCTGCTTGGGCTGACATTCAGCCCGGGCTGGAAATCCTTGTCCCATTTCAAAAAGCGGGCTAGGATTTTCAGCCCAGGCTGGAAGGCTGAAAAACCTAATGTAATTGCAGTAAAATTTAAGCCCAGGTTGAAACGTGAGTTTGAGCAGGCGCATTGACGGAATATTCATTGAAATAAAATGGCGGCAATGGAAAAATTGTGCTTAAACCTGGGCTGAAACTTGCCATGTAATCGCAACAAAATTTCACCCTGGAGAGCGGGCTGGAATTTGAGCCCATGGCTGAAATTCCTCATGTAATAACCCCCTAAGTTTCTTTCTAAAACTACATTTCTCTCGAAAGACTTCCTTGGCACGTCCTTTTGGCTTACTGGACTCCCGCCAAAATCTAATATTTTGCTTTTGAGAACATGAGCATAAAACATGCTCAATTTTTTGGTACAACATTTGTTTATTCAGATTTCTAAGAAATAATTTAGAGTTTTCTTACTAGTTCGTTTTCAGTGAGTGCACAGGGTGTGGACAATAATCATGTTGTCTTCACAAAAAAGAGAAAAAATAATTTAAGATTCCAGTGAAAAGTTTTGCCAGGAGACGCTGCAACTTTCTAGGACTATCTAACATTTGTCTTTTCTTAATAGCCATCTGCACAACATGCAGGAAAAAACATAACGAAGAAGTAGGCGAAAAGAAAGACTGGCTATACCCCGAGGAACCTAAAGAAAAGGACCCCCTACAAAGGTGTGTATGTAAAGTCTGCGTTAAAGCTAAATAAGGAATATTTCTACTCCACCCTCCCTTAAAACTTAAAGATGCAAAACGCTATCTCAAGACTGACTTTCGCGTGAATTGCCAACCAGATGATTCTACTAGTGCTGACCACTGTCGAAATTTCGCGCTTAGTGATCCTGACGAGCCCGACTTCCAAACGCCCTGTTCACATATGCACATGTCTATTTGTGATAAATGCCAAGGGCTGAAACACGTGTTACAGGAAGTTCGACAAGGGATTGAAGGGTCATCCTGGACACCTTACAGTTCCGAGCAACATGAATATCTTCTGTATGACTTTGACCGCACAAAAGCAGACATCTTGCAATGGAAAGCGCACGTTATTTGCTTGGTAAATGAGGAACAGGCTAAACAAGATTCTATGAAGTCTGTCGACGCGACATCAGCAGTAATTATAATGCACTGGGCCATGAAGTTTCTTCAAATGAAATATCGTGAGAAGCAGTCCGATTGGTTTGGGAAATGAGGGCTCAGCTGGCATATATCCACCGTCATAACTAAGAATTTCAGCACTGGCAAGGTCGAGCTGAAATCATATGCTCACATCCTTGATTCCTGCCAGCAGGACTGGTATGCAGTCTGCTCAATCATTGAAAACACACTGGAGGCTTTGAAAAAGGAACAACCCCACATTTCCCGAGTGCGCCTTAGGAGCGACAAAGCGGGTTGTTACCATAACAACTCTCTCATGGCGGCCGTAAGAGACATTGGGGAAAGAGTTGGCATCACTGTCACGCAGTATGACTTTTCCAAGCCACAATACAGGAAAGATGTCTGTGATAGGATCCTTTGCCCAATGAAATCAGCTATCCGACGATATTGTAATAAGGGACACGATGTTATTTCTGCAAAGGACATGCGTACAGCACTTTCTGAACATCCTGTTAGAGGCACAACTGCCTGCGTTTGCTCCGTGAACAAGCTTCATCTGACACTTGCGGTTAAAAGGATGGATGGCTTCAGCAGGTATCATAACTTTAAATTTGATTTAAACGGAGTTAGGGTGTGGAGAGCGTATGGTGTAGGACAAGGAAGGCTAATTCCTTACGAAGACATCATTGTCAAGCCCCAGGGTCCTACAGACCTTGTGATAGATGTGGACTTTTTTCCAGTTAATGAGGCTTGAATTCACGTGTCTTCCTTAACCGAGGGTGATGGTGAACAAACTAGCAGTCTTTTCTCCTGCTCCGAGCCTGGGTGTCACATAGTCTTTAAGAAATTTAGTGAGCTTGAAAATCATCTTGATGTTGGCAAACACCGCCGAGTGCGCAGAGGAGGCTCTGAAATGGTATATGACAAAGTCAGAAGAGACTATGCAGAAAAATTTCTTACTGTAGACTGCAATGAGGAAAGCAGCAGAACATTAGTAGCACATAGAGATGACCGACTGGAGAAATTTGAAGTTCCTGGTGCTTGCAGGGACTTACAGCTTGGCTGGGCTCTACACAAGCCGCGAAGTCAAGCGATGTGGTTTCCTTTTGAGGTTAAACAGTACCTTACAACAAAATTTGACCTTGGAGAGAGAGCTGGAAACAAGGCGGATCCAGGAAAAGTGGCGGCAGACATGAGAACAGCAGGAAACATGGATGGTTCGCGGATTTTTAAAAGAGAACATTGGCTAACAAAAAGTCAAGTACAGGGGTTCTTTTCAAGAATGGCGGCCACTCGAACAAAGGCAAGGAAACAAAGAGATTCAGATTGAGGATGTGCTCGCTGAGGAGGAAGAGCAGGAAAGACAAGAAGTACTGGAGAACATATCCGCTCAGCTAAGTCCTAGGCATCCAATCTGTTACGATTCTTACTGCCTGTGTGACCTAGCAAGAGAAGATAGACTTCACAGTTTCAGTGTAGTTATCCTGAAGGAGATACTAAAATATTTTGAAGTCCCCTTTGCTTCATGAGATCGGAAAAAAATCTGGTGTCAAATCTGTCCAAATTCTTAGAAGGATGTGACTGCCGCTGATAAAAAAGCGTTTGTAAGTCATCCGTTTCTGTGTTAGGGTGTTCTAAAAGCGTGTTTAAGGAAAAATATCACTCATTTTATTGAGCAGTTTTGGAAATCAACCTTGTTTTCAAGCTGGGTGATATTAGTACAACCAATGACTTTAGTTCCCTTCTTAAACGTCATCCACGTAAATGAAAATACGCATTTTTCCTGTCAAATTTGATATCAACCAAATTTGATATCAACTATTAATTGAGACATCGCTTTAGTATAAACCTATTCTTAATTTTCTTAAATCAGATTCAGCGAAGTAAACCATACTAGGCTAGCGAGAAAATTATCAGTTTTCTCAGAAGGGGGAGAAAAACAATAGAAAGAGTGACATTCTGGTAGTTATTGTTTCACTCATTCAACTCAACAAATAAATGTTAAAGAGGGGAGGTCAAGCGGTATATAGCATTCCACACAGAATACACTGAAACGGCCCTCTAATAAACCTTGAAGATATTCAATCTTGGGGCAAAATTTGAAAGCTCTATCTTTATTTGTGCCTTTAAAGAACAAAGCTAGTTCTAAGAGTATTAATTTACTTCACTCGGATAAATATTATTTTTCATTGCGGTAAAGTTATGCAAATGTGTGTCACGCACATCTCCTAACGTTAAATATCGGCAATATTGATCGAAAACCTGCAGTTCAAAACACTTACTGCTTAAAGCACGGTTTCTCCATGCCTTATTTCGAGAATAGATGTGGTTTCAAGAATATTTGCGCCCACGGATAGTTATTTTGTGCGGCAAAGTTTATCATAATTATGCAAATTTGTGTCACGCACTCTCTGACCCTTGAATTACGGCAATTTTGATCGAACACCCATAGCTTGGAAACCTTAGTGCCCAAAACTTTTTTTGTTGTTTCTTGTACACTAGCCCTAGTACTCAACATGCATAGTAGTCAGGGCTCCAGATCACGTTATACTTTTGAGAAACACTTATTTAACCAACAGCATGTTCACCGAAATTTTCCGTGGGCCCTTTGGGAGGTATTTCCAAAAATTCATTATTATTTTTCCTAAACATCGATCTCAAATATTTTACTATGAATTTAAAGGCAAGATATGAAATAAACGTATGCAAAAGTTTCATTTTATTTGAGTAAAAGAGTAATTTTTTAGCGCATTTACCGCAACGTGTAATTTTGACTCGAAACAGGGCGAATTTTTCGGTTTAAGGTCGCCTTCGGAAATCCTCACCAAATATATTAATAAAAAGCACTACAAACCAAACTATTGCTATTTTTGTTCATCATATAGACCAACTGTCTTGCAAAAAAAATTTGAAGGAATTCCGTGTCGCGCCGAAAATTCGATGGTAGGTTCTTATGCGGACATCCTCTTAAATACCTCGATATACATATATCTTCGGATTTCACATGGACTGATCATATTGAACACCTAACTGGGAAAATCAATCAGAGGCTTGGGCTTCTCAAGCGTATAAAGCATTTATTGCCTTTCAGGGCGCGTCTACTTTTCTATAAAAGTCTTGTTATGCCCCTTTTTGAATATGCTGATCTTTTATGGGGTGATAAACATAATATTACCCTTATGTCTAGCTTGCAAGTTTTGCAAAATAAGGCCGCTAAAGTTATTTTAAATAGACCATTGTACTCATCCTCCACTGAGGCATGGTTAATTTCATGGTACATTTTGATGTTTTAAACTTGCATTTCAGTCTTTTGACCCACAAAGAGCTTGAAACTCTGACTTCTGTACTGGAGCCAAATTCAAATTTCGTTACAAACATGAAGTTTGATGCGACCTATCTTAACCAAGCTCTGACGGTAGTTGGCAAGAGACCACAGCCAATGAAATCAAGCGATTATTTTATCTTCATTAGCAGGATCTTTCACGTGAAACATGGCCATCAGGGCTTTGAATCTGGTTTTGGACATGACTGCTCTTGCCCAAAGATCTTTGACAAAATTTGGCTATTGATGAACTAATGGTTAAGTCTCGCCATAGGTCTGGTATACATCAGTATATCAAAGACATGCCCACCAGATGGGGTATCAAATTGTGGGTATTGGTTGACAGTCAAATGGTTACACTGTGAACTTCGATCTCTACATTGGTAAAGCCACAGGGCAGGAAAACAGTGAATTTGGGTTGGGTTTTGATGTAAGTGCAAGACCTAGAAGGCTTTTTCTACATCAGGGTTACTAATTATTTGTTGATAACTTTTGTACATCAATCCCATTCCTCAAAGATCTGTTTGTTCAGGGAGTCCTTGCCACTGGTACAATCCTTGAAAAAAGGAGAGGCTTTCCAGCTGCGTTTAAAAAGAGTGGGGTGTGGGCTCATAAGAAAGAAAAGGGTACTATGCATTGGGAAAGGGACTCTCCCTCTTTGGTACTTCAGTGGTTGGATAACAAATTAGTTTTAATGTTATCAAATATACATAAAGCTAATGATCATGGTGTTGTCAACAGGAAAAGAATGGAGCATGGTATGTGGAACAAAAGTAAAGTACCACAACCTAAAGTTATAGCTAATTATAATAAGTTAATGAATGGGGTTGATCGATCTGATCAAATTCTAGACACAAATAGTGTACTATGTAAGTCCATGACCATTTTACCACCTAACTGACATGGCTGTTGTCAATGGCTTTATCCTTTTCAAAGAACATGAGGCTCAGTTTCCTGACAATAATGCTCTAAAGAGGTCCTCTAATTATTCTTTCGGTGATTTCCAGGAAGAAATTGTTAGGCAACTCTGTGGTTTCTCTGATTACGGTAGTCCACCAGAGAATACCATGGTGAAATCACTCTCTTCCACCCGAAGGGAGTTTCCAACTGTCCATATCCCAGTTTTCTCTCATACTCAGAGATGCTGTGTGGTATGTTATAAAGAGGGTAGGGGAGATTTTAGGTTTCAATCTTATTGCAATGCCCCTCAATGTCAGAAGCATATCCATGCTTCATTCAAAGAAGTGCTACAGGTAAATTTTTGGTGTACCATATTTCCCATACATGGAACATTTTGCTAATGTTTATTACAATGTTTTCAGATTTTGTTTCTCAAAAATACCAACAACCACACAAAAAGTTAAAAATTAAAAAATATCCCCCAAAAAATTATCTTTTTATGCCTTGCTGCTTTTATCTTTATTTTCTCCTAATTTTCTTAGAGAGGACTCTCATTAGTTAGTAAGGATGTTAAAAGGCAAATTCATTCACTTAACTACACATGTAGTAACACCTCAGGGCCCACCCATCCTCCTGTTATAGAGTGGAATTTCCCGACAAATTTTTTTTCTGATAATTTTTTTGAATGACATGTGCTCATAAAAATTCATAAAAAAATTCATTATTTATTCTTTTTCTTTCAGATTTTCAGGAAATATTGCTGACATGTTAGTAATCTTCTTTTATCAATTAAACTCCAGTAACCTTTACTTATGAGGAAAAGTGACTTTGACCACAAGTTTTACTGGTCTTACTTTTCCTTTTTAAATTTTACTTATCAAGAAAGTCCTGGGTTTCAATGACGAAATTTACTTACTTTATGAATAGCCAAGATAGGCCTTTTGCAGTTAGAGATCACCTGCTCAGATACCACAAAGCAATACCATACTGGAGAGCAAGCACTCTAGTGATCTCAGACCTTATAGGGGTCACAGCAGTCTGCATTCAAACAAAGAATACAGATGATAACCAGCTTAAGGGTATCCCACTTGTTAACATCCAGTAAGTTTTAATCATCAGCTTCCCTGAAGTGTATCAGTAACAAAACCATATCAAAACTGGAGCAAATTTTGTTGCTTTTATTTCTCACCTTGGCAACACAACATAAACAACATGGTGTCTTACCAAGGAATGTGAGAAGAAAAAAGACTTGTAAAATGAACTGAGGCTTTTCATTTTCATAGAAAACAAGACATCAACTCATTATTGAATAAATTTTAGTTCTTGAGCGAAAAACGAATACATAACGCTCCTGTAATCTGACATTTGTACTCAAACTTCAATGTCTTTCTGTGGTAGATGAATCCACGAATGATCAAATTCAGGCTCCAGAACAAACACAGCTCTTATCCACATTGAAAAGAAAAAGGAAATCTAGCTACCATTGCTGTGTCCCCCAGTGCAATGGCGACTTGCAATATCATGAAGAACTTGTTTTTCATTGAAAAAAGAAAACGAAGAAATTCGTTAAAAGTGGGTTATTAAAATTCACAGAGACGAAGGGCCTGATTTCAAGGTAAAGTAGAGTTATCAAAATAACTTTTTCTTTCTCTATATTCCACTGCTGTCTTGTATGATCGCCTAATGTCTTAAATTTCATGTTTTCAATCAATAGATTACAAGTAGCACAAGGGTGTGTTCAAGACACTTTCTTGAGGAAGACTATCTACCCCCTGACAATGCAGGATGATGTCTACTTAAAAGAGGATCTGTTCCCTCTCACTTTGACTGGTCCTCAAAAAGTCTTATGGAGAAGAAAGGTCATTCACCATTTTAGGAGGTAAAAACAACTTTTATTGATGATTTAACTCATTTCCTTGACTGTGGTTTCAAAAGACAGAATGCATTATTTTTTCAGAGAAACATAGACTAATGAGAATGACATGGTGGGAGATACCAAAGCCAGTGAATCCTTGGAACCACTGATACAGGATCAATTAGAATCCCTTAAAGTGGAGCTTTTGCAAAGGATGCAAGAGCTGGAAAACAGCAAAAGAGAAAGAACTGCTGCATTAGAAGAAGCTAGAGCAGTCAAGATGCAGGCTGAAAAAGATCTTGATGAAGCTAGGAAAGCTGCAGCTCACAACCTTGCTGTATACAAGTTTAGATGGGAAAGGTTTTCCACAGATAATGACTCCATTAAACTTTAAACAGACTTCACATCCTATGAACAGATAAAGTTTTTTGCAATGAATTGGTTCTGCCAACTGCAGAAACAATGACTTCTTGTTATGCTACAGGAGAGAGGCAAAGCCCCTCAGGGGCACAAAATATGCAAGTCATAGATGAATTGTTTATGTTTTTGGTAGGACTTAAATTAGGATTATTTGGGCAAGACCTTGCTCACAGATTGCAAATCCATATATCCCCTGTAAGTAGAAAGATAACAACTTGGTGCAATTATCTTTAGTTTATGTTGGGAAGTCAACCAATATGGCCTTCAAAGGAGGATGTCAATTGTTATATGCCTGAATGTTTCCATACCCTTTATCCAACCACTAGGGTGATCATAGACTGCACAGAAATTCATGTGCAAACCCCTTGCTCACTCTTACTTAAGTCTCAATCATACTCGTCTTGCAAAAGCAATCCTACCCTTAAAGGTTTTTTAGGATAACTTCTTATGGAGCAGTTTCCTTTTTTTCTAGTTTGTATACTAGTGCTTTATCTGACAAAGAAATCACTGGGTTTAGTGGTATTTTGGATTTGCTTGAGGATGGAGACTCAACATGGCAGACAAAGGTTTTGATGTTCAAGATTTGTTATAAGAAAAAGAAGTACAGCGCAATATCCCTCCTGTGACAAGTTGCGTGACTTGCTATGTGATATCTAACGACACGAGTTTCGGTTATATTGTTGATTCAGCCAATGAAATGCATTTACGCGTGATTGCACAACCGTGTGCTGGAGTTCCTAAAACGTTGTAGAACGTCGCTTGACTGCATATAGTTATTTACAATGAATCTCCATTTAATACCCAAGTGCTGTTTCTTACACCTCCTTTCCTATGGATTCAAGCTCAGTTTTCATCAGAGAATGTACAGCAAACTGAAACAATTGCAAGTCTTCGTATTCATGTGGAAAGAGCAATTAGGAGAATCAAAGAACACCATTTCTTTTTATTCTGATGTGCCAATGAATGCATTTTCTCCAAGTCAACTCTAACTAATGCTGTTGGTGTGTGGTTCTTCATCAAAAAGGGGATTCAATTTCATATTTGAGATGATCTTTGTTCAACGACAAGAGTTTGAATCTCTATGGATTGAGATTAATCATGATCCATATAAAAATATTTTGTGCACTGTCATATATAGACACCCAAGTGGTAAAACTGAGGACTTTAACAAATATCTTTTCTTAACTCTAGAGAAACTTTCAAAAACTAAGAAGTTGTGTTTATTCAAGGGTGACTTTAATATCATAAATCTTCTGAACTTTGAAGACTCAGATAGCAGGAATTCGTTAATAATGTGATTTCTTATGGCTTCTTACCACACATTCCGCAGCCTACAAGAATCACTGATCACATATTTTCTTTAACTCTAATAAATTTGTTGCTACAAGTGGAAATTTGGTTTGTGAACTTACAGATTATTTAACAAATTTCTCAATTATCAACAAATCTTGGACAGCAAGTGATATGACCAGGTTTGCACGTGATTATTCTTGCTTTGATCAGGATAACTTTTTAGCAGATGTTGAGTCAATTCATTGGGATAATGTTTTTAGGGAAAGTGACATCAATCAGATCTTTAATTCCTTTTATTCTGTAGTCAATACTACAATAGACAAACATGCTCCTTTAAAAAAGTTCAGTAAACAAGGAACAAAATTTTAGTCCAAACCTTGAAATTACTCAGGGTATTAATATATCTATTAAAACATAAAATAAGCTAAGAAAACATTATATAAAAAGTAAGTCTCAAAGTAATTACTCTCGCAATAAAATTTTCAAGAAGAAACTAAAGCATATTTTAATTGGTAGTAAAAACTCTATTGTAGAGAATACTTTACTTACCATGTTAATAATGCAAAAGCCACATGGAAGGGTACTAAGCAGCTTGTTAGCTTTAAGCATAGTAAACCGTCCTTCTGAGATAAATAAAAAGTTGATGGTAACACCTTAACTGATGCCAAAGATACAGTTAATGCATTCAACAAATATTTTGCCTTAGTCTAGCCAATGGCATTCAACTTGGCAATAGAATCTTTGTGGAATATTTAACAAATTCACAATGCGACAGTTTTAATTAATCACCAGTATCACTAACGGAAGTTGAGAATATGCAAATAAAACACTGGGGTCACATAACATCTAACTGAAAATTCTTAAATTAATGAAGAGCATCTTGTGTTACCATGGGAGAGTAATACCTCTGTACAAAAGTGGTAACCAGGCTTTAGTATTCAATTAAAGACCAATTACTCTGTTATCTGTTTTCCATAAAATAATGGAGAAGCTAATGTCTAATAGATTAGTTAATTTTCTTAATAAACATAATATACTAGATGATAATCAATTTGGTTTTCGTAGTAGACACTCCACTACTCAGGCTTCTATGCTTATCACTGATAAAATCCAAAGAACCATTAAAAGTAAATTATATTTTTGCGGGATATTTTTGAACTTAAGTAAAGCCCTTGATACAGTAGACCACAACATTCCCCTAGCTACACTGGAACATAATGGAATTTGAGGTTTATTGTTAAGGATATCAAACAAAAGAACAGTTTTTTGATTAGATCAATTATCAATTACTTTGTGTGCCTAGTTACGATCATAGTTACAATGTTTATCTTTTTCCTATTGGTTTGCAATTGGATCTTTTAGCGTCACCATGTGCATATAAAAGCTAAGTTAGCATCCCTTTAAGCCAGAGTTTTGCAAGATTTTGCCTTGAATAGCAGTACCTTCGTTCTTTCATTCTAAACCTTTGGCACAAGCGGGACCGATATGTAAGTAATTTTGTAAGTTTTATTTCAATGTGTTTCAGTTTAGTTTTTCATCTTGGGCAATAGCGTACATTTGTACTGTGTTGTACAATAGTACAACTAATCATCTTGAGAGTAATTTGAAAGAACTAGACGCTCAGACAACAATGCCCACATTTTAGTCTTTGGGCTATTAATCAGCCGCAAATGTTCGTTGTGTAGCCGATCTTTGAATCTGAAGTAGTTTTAATTTAACCTTTTATGATTTGTTTATGTTAATTTACATTAATTGTTGTTATTTTAATCGCACTATCGACATAGGCACGTAAAGCGTTTATTTCATGCCTTTCGCACCAATTCAAGTAGATTCATGCATTCATTATAATATTATTGAAATTTCAGTTTACAATCATGATCGTCTTTGTGATCGTCTTCATCTTTGTCTTTGTGATCTGAATAAGCACCATTAGCCGTCATCTTGGTTTTCATGGTTTTACTACGACCTGTAAAATAGTCCTGACATCAGCGACACTTAGCAAATATGCCTTAGCGACACCCCTCGACGTTTCGTCTTTCGTCACAAGCGTCACGGTAAAATATCCTTGCTTCATTCCACCAAATGGTTTTGAATTCTAGTTAAACTTTGTCTCAATCCTTTGGTACTTTGTTTCTTGGCAAAGGAACAATGAGTTTTTTTAGCGAACCGGTCTTCTGACATATTAGGACACCATCAGAGTTGGACTTTGAGGCAACACCTCAAATACCAAAGCCACCCAGGAGTGTGGCAGGTGTAGAACTTTCACAATTCAAATTCTCCAAAACAACTGGATGAAGAAGAGTAATGACCAAAAAGGGTTTGGGTTATCAGCTGGAAACAAAACTTTCTAATTGGAACTCTGCCTTCAAAAAATTAAAACAACAGATGGATAAGATTAATGTGCTGCGGGATTTACCCAAGACAACAATAGAACAATTAGAAGAAGAGAGATTCAAATTGGATAACTTGAAAGACAAATTCAATACCACATTCAAGGAGCATGATGATCTAATGCAGTCCGAAAAAGAAAAGGAAGATTCATATTGACGGTTTGATATTCGCGATTGGGAATTTATTGAGTGCAGAGTTAGACTTTGTGAACGTATGCAATCACTTGAAAGAAACCTCAGTCAGGCACAGTCAGTGAGATCTGTCAAATCTGATCATAGCGTGAAATCAAAGGCATCTGGAAAGTCTAAATTTAGTATGTCCTCTACAAAACATCTTTCCTTTGCGCTACTTGATGCCACATCAAGTTACAGGCCAAACTGGAATTTCTCGACACAGAGAGAGAATTGAGGCTGCTGCATCTTGAGAAAGAGATAGCTATTGCAAGCACCGAAAAAGTAGCAATAAAGCAAATCCTAGATGAAGAAAGATTTGCGGGCGATAAAGAAGAGTCAAGTGTCAAAGACGTTAATCCCACGGTTAAACAGGAGTTAAAACCAGACATAAGTGATGAGAACATTAAACAAGAAAGAAGCTTTAAGGCTAACCTGCACGCTCCTCCATTCGTTCTGGGAAGTTATCTAATGCCACCCTTTGAGCCTCGGAAAGCAGATCCTGTGTTCATGCCCCAATTTCAAGAGAATGGCATTAATACCACTCTTCAAAAAAATTGTCAGCCTACAATAAGAAGCAGGCCGAATTGAGCTCATTAATTATCAATCAGCAGAAGATTACCAGCCTCCTGGTTAAAGAGCTGCCAGTCTTCTCCAGAGATTACTTTGAATATCCAGCCTTCATGACCGCCTTCGATTCCATCGTTTGCAGTAATGTACCATCAAACAAAGACCGGCTGTATTTCCTTGACAAGTACACCAGAGGCAAGGCTAACAACGTAGTGAAAGGTTTCCTGGCTATGAGCTCTGACAGTGCCTACGATAAAGCTCGGAAGATGTTAGACCAGCGTTTCGGGAATCCCGTCCACGTAGCTGAGGCTTACAAGTCTAGTCTAAGAAACTGGCCAAAGATAAATGATGGTGATAGCAGTGGCCTCCAGGACTTCTCTGATTTTCTCATACAATGTGCAGAAGCAATGAAGACAATACAGTCAATGGGGGACCTTGACTCAACAGAAACTCTCTGTCTTGTTTGCAGCAAACTTCCTTCTTACTCTGCTGTGAAATGGTGCCGGCATGCTCATGAAAGGCAAACCAAGTCTAAGAAAATAATCACATTTAGCGCCTTTATGAACTTTGTCAGAGAAGAAGCAGAACTTGCAAATGACCCCATCTTCTCACCTGATGCCCTGAAAGCAGAAAGCGAGAAGACTGGTACTCAGACAAAGTGGGGATGGAAGAACAAGTCAAAGAAGAAGGACGATAGTGATTTGAGCGCCAATTCACTTGTGACATCAGGCACTCCACACCCCAGTGACCTTGCCTCATTGACAAAACCATTTGCAAATCAAACAGATCAGGCCTGCCCCCTTTGCAATGGTCAGCATGCCCTTGTCAAGTGCAGCAAATTTCTCAAGAGTTCAGTAGATGAACGCATTGAATTTATTCGCAGTAAAGCTCTTTGATTCAGCTGTTTCAAGTCAGGTCACATGTCTTCCGGATGTCATAATAGATCCATTTGCAAAGAATGTGGAAGACGTCACCAAACCTTATCGCATGGCGTAAAACCAAAATCCACCGAGATTTGTCCACAGCCTGACCGCAAGTCACAAGAAACTCAGCACCCATCTAACAAGAATGAACCACTCAGCAAGAAACCTCCAGTTGCAGGATCTGCAAGCTCAAACCTGATCAGTGTAACGCACAGCTCTGCTACAGAGTCTGCCAGCATAATCACTAATTGTCAAATCATCCAAGTTCTTCTGTTCCACAAGGATAACCCAGCTAAAGCAATCAAGGTCTACGCCCTCCTAGACGATGCAAGTGACACAACCTTCATGACTACCCAAGTACAGCGTGAACTCGGTATCAAGAGTGCTGAAAGGGAGATTGGGCATGGCTTCGAGGTAGTAAGACGTGCCGTTCCACGCTCTGCTCGAAAAGTATCTAAAATGGCTTCAAAGTTTTTAGTATGAGTATTCTCCGCTCAGGAAAGAAGCTTAAAGTTTAGTCTACCATGTCGGCGGAAAACGTTGCGGAGCTGAGTCGCCTGGTGAAAAGTCTTGCAGAAAAAATCGATAAGTTGGAAGTTTCGAGCCAAAGTCGCCATGATACTATCTTAACGAAGCTGACAACGCTTGAAACTACAACGAGCGAATTATCCGCGGGTTTAGAAGGGATGAACCAAGAAATGGAAGCAGTGAAACAAACCTTGCAGAAGAAAGCTGATTTAGTACAAGTGGAACTACTTGAGAAGAAATTAGAAGAAATGGAGAATCGTTCTAAGAGAAATAATATTGTTATTTGGAACATTCCAGAAGGTGCCGAAAAAGACTCGTCCTGCTTAGCGCTTGTAACTTCGATCTTGACGGAACACATGGGCCTAGAGGAGATAGAAGTAATGCGGGCCCACCGCACAAATATCAAACAAAGGCAAAGTCCTACAAGTGGTGCAACTCTACATAGGCCAGTTCACGTATATTTATTAAAATATACCGCCAAGGAATACATCTTGCGTAATGCGGCCTCTAAGTTAAGAGAGAATCCTTTCCATGAAGCAAATCTATACATTTCAGACGACGTATCAAAATCTGTGAGGGAGCAGCGCAAAAAGCTTAAAGAGAGGCACCTGAATGAAATCCGTAGTCGAGAAGATGTCCAATTCGCCTATATTCCTTGGAGCGTACCGGCCAGGATCATTTTTAAATTGAATGGTGAGTCAAAACTTAAGTCCTTCTACCTGCAAGCTGAAAACAAAATGCAAATATTATTTTTCTTCAAGAAACGCATTCAACTGGAAACAATGAGAAACAATGGAAAGCTGAATGGGGTGCCCCTCTGGAGCTCGCTCATGGGAGTAGTGGTTCGAGGAGTGTTGCAATACTCTTTCGAAAGGGGTTTGATTGCAAGATAATTAAAAAAGTCATTGATCCCAATGGGAGATATATTAGTATTGAAGTTCAAATCAATGATGAAAAATATTTTTTAGTGAATGTTTACGGTCCAAACAATGATAATCAAGCTGTGCAATTCTATGATCATTTAATTGACGCTCTAAGGAAAGAAGGTCTCGCTTATGAAGATAAAATAAAAATAGGTGGTGACTTCAATTGTCCCATTAATCCGCTACTGGACAAAAAAGGTGGGATACTGGTATTAAGGAAGAAAGTTGTTGAACGCATTGAAGAAATACAAACAACATTTAATTTGCATGATGTATGGCGAGTAAAAAATCCCCAAGCAAAAAGCTTTACATGGTCCCAAAAATCTCCATTTATTTTTTGTAGATTAGATTATTGGCTCATCTCAAATTCACTTCAGGACTTGATTAAAGATGTCAACATCATTGCAGCAATAAGGTCTGATCACTCAGCAATTTTCTTACATCTACAGGAAATCGAAGAATGTCAGCGAGGCCCGCGGTTTTGGAAAATGAATACTTCCTTATTGACTGATGAAAATTTTGTTCAAAAGATGAAAGAAAAGCTAGACCAATGGAAAAAAGAGGGGGAGGAATTTTCAGATGTGAGAGTTGCTTGGGATTGGATTAAATATAAAGTCAGACTCTTTTGCATAAATTACTCAAAAGAAGTAGCTAAGACCAAAAGGGAGAGAGAAGAAATGCTGCAAAGAAAATTGCAAATTGCTCAAGAACAGTTTCAGCAGGCCCCCTGTGAGGAGGTCGAAAAAATTCTTGATGAATGCAAAGCGGACTTGGAAAATTTTTATGAGGAAAAGGCTAATGGATTAATTGTGCGTGCCAGGGCGAGGTGGCATGAATACGGAGAAAAGAGTACTAAATATTTTTTGAGTTTAGAAAAGAGAAATTACACCAGGAAACACATAAGAAAGCTCTGTTTAAGTGGAGTCATCACTAAAAACTATCAAAAAATATTGGATTCCGCTACGGAGTATTACAAGAACTTATATAGTAACAAATTGAAGGTAGACCAATCTGACTCATTACATCACTTTCTTGGAAATTCGAATATTCCACGACTATCGCAAGAGGAAAGATTAAGCTGCGAGGGTCAAATAACCATAGAGGAATGTGTTAAAGCACTTGATACCTTTGACACGGGGAAGACGCCTGGAAATGATGGAATTCCTTTCGAATTTTATAAAATTTTCTGGAATTCTGTTGGTGAATTAATGAATGAAGTTTTTAATCATTGTTTTGAGCTAGGGCAAATGTCAAATTCTCAAAAGCAGGCGATCATCACCTTGATCGACAAAAAAGGAAGGGACAGGATGTTTTTGGAAAATTGGAGACCAATCTCGTTGATTAATGTCGACTCAAAAATCGCAACTAAGGTCATCGCAAATAGAATAAAAAATGTTCTTCCCTCTGTAATCCATGCAAATCAATCCGGTTTTATGAAGGGTAGGTTTATTGGGGAAACAGCTTGTTCAATCTTAGACATTATCGCTCATACTGAATCACTACAGTTACCAGGTGTTTTACTGTTTATTGATTTTGAAAAAGCTTTTGATTCCATAGAACATGAATTTCTTTATAAAGCATTAGAGTGTTTTAATTTCGGACCCTCCTTCATGAAGTGGATTCAAACGTTTTACAATAACCTCTCAGGTTGTGTTCTTAATAATGGTTTTTTCTCTTCTCCTTTTCAACTAGAAAGGGGTGTTAGGCAGGGAGACCCTCTGTCGCCTTATTTATTTTTAATTGCCATTGAAATTATGGCGATATCTATAAGAACAAATGAGAATATTGAAGGCATAAAAATCGGGGAAGATGAAACTAGGTCTCTGTTGTACGCCGACATGACAGCTACTCTAGCAAATATTTCATCAGTCGAAAAAGTAATACAAATCCTTAATGACTTCGAAAAATGTTCTGGCTTAAAAATGAACCTTTCTAAAACCAAAGCTATGTGGGTTGGAAAAAACAAAAATTCTTTAGAAACACCTCTGGACCTGGAGTGGTGTACAGGTGTTAAGACCCTAGGTATTCACTTCTCCTGTGATCAAGAACAAGTTATAAAACAAAATTTCCAGGATAGATTAAATGAAGTTCAAAAAATGATTAATTTATGGAAACTCAGAGGTCTCTCCCTATTTGGCAAAGTAAAAATAATTAAATCTTTCCTAATCCCAAAATTATTATATGTTTCCTCAATAATAGAAACCCCACCCGAAATTATTAAACAGATGGAGAAAATGATCTACAAATTTTTGTGGAAAGGCCCTGATAAAGTCACAAGGCTTTCTGTGATAAATACTTTAGAGAATGGTGGACTGAATCTCACAGACCTTGAGCTACATATTAAAGCATTAAGATTGTCCTGGATTCCGCGTCTCATAGATGAGAAGGAAGGGCCCTGGATTTCTTATCTCAAATACAACTTAAAAAAATACGGAGGATGTTTTCTTTTTAGATGTAACTATGATGTAAATGATCTTGACTTAAGTCTTAGTAAGTTTTACTTACAGCTTCTAAGATGGTGGGCGGATTTTAGATGCTCCTTTTCTGATGTGAATTATTCTCAAAATGTAATTTGGAATAATAAGGATATACGAATTAATAATAAACCTGTTTTTTATAAAACATACTTTGACAAGGGCATAACTTATTTGAATGATTTACAGTTCGATGTTGACAATGTGCGTTCTTATGAATTCTTTAAGCAAAAAGGACTTAACACTAATTTCCTGACTTGGACAGCCTTGAGATCTTCTATTATTAATATGAAATCAAAAAGCTCCTGCCCCATCCCCACAGCGGGTAATCTCGATCCTATGAATTTTGATTATAAGTCTAAATCTTTTAATGCATATACTGCAAAGTGTAAACAGTTTTATTCTACGATGATAACAAGTAAAGCGAGAATCCCGAATGGCTTTAAAAAGTTGACAGCGGATTTTGAGCTTTCAAATGCGCAGGAAGTTTTCTCTATTCCTTATCTTGTTGCGAGCGAAACGTATGTTTGGTCGTTTCAATACAGAGTATTGAATTTCATTTTGTTTACAAACGATAAATTGTTCAAAATAGGGTTAAGTGATTCGGACAAGTGTTCTTTTTGTGGAACCTATACGGAAGATCTGTACCACCTCTTCTTTAACTGCTCCTTTGTGCAAGCTTTTTGGAACGTATTTACAGTCTGGTGGTTTGATCTTAGTGGCGAATATTTAATTTTGTCTTTAAAAGATATTATGGTTGGCTTACTTCAGAGGAATGATCTGTTAAATTATTTGATAATTTTAGGGAAATTGACTATTTGGGAATGTAGAAAAAAATAACACCTCTCCAATATTTAGATTGTTTTTGCACAAGGTTGAAGTTAAAAAACAAGTTGAAAAAATAATTGCTATAAGAAACAGAAAGCTTCGCGATTTTCAAATTAGATGGGAATTTCTCATATAATTTTGTGTTTGCCCTTTTTTTAAGGAAAAGAATGGAAGACCAATGCATAAACTTAGATCTCATATTCTTCCTTGTTTATTAGTTTATTGTAGTTTATTTTTGTTAGAGAATTAACTGGGCGTTGCCATCGCCAGTATGTGTCACTGTGCAATGTTAAAAGAAAATAGTACTTTTTGTATGTAATGGCATAATTAGTAGATTGTGTTGTTAATAGAGCTGGATACTGTAAGTAGTGTAATTATTAGTGACTGTAAGTAGTGTAATTATTAGTGACTGTAAGTAGAGTAATGTAAATAAGCATTGTAATTAGTGTAAGTGGTGTTTCATATTGTATTGTAAGCATTGTGTTTGTAATTTAAAAATAAAAATTAAAAAAAAAAAAAAAAAAAAAAGAGTGCTGAAAGTAGTTGAGATTTAAGCACGATGCTTGGTCGACAGAGGATAGCAGTTAAAAGAATTGATGGCTTGATTGTTCAGCAACTTGACAAATGCACCGAAGTTGACCAAAACCGTGAACAACTGGCCACACCTTAAAAGGATCCAAGGCAAAATTCCTCCGTATGATGAAGACAGATATTGGCCTGCTAATCGGTTGCAACTGCCCCAAAGCGATCACATCAACAGAAGTCATTCAGGGTAAAGGAGAAGAACCTTACGCTGTTCGAACCTTGCTAGGTTGGAGTATCATGGGACCAGTTGCCACATCAGACAACCCTCGAGATGGCCACGCCTTAGATTCCACCTGTCATCGTACCTTGACAAGAGAGGTTATTTCTGGAGCAAGTGACAGCGCTAACCAGTTGAGTTTCATCCTCCACAGAAAAACGAAGGAGGTCATACACCCATCAGCAATTAATCAGATGTTCAAGCTCAATTTCTTGGAACACAAAAACAAATCGAAGCATGATCTATCCAAAGAAGACAGAAAGTTTATTCAAATAGCAGAAAAGGGAATTCAACATTGCAATGATGGCCATTATGAGCTCCCACTACCCTTGAAGAACGAAACCATTGAGCCTCCAAACAACAAGACAGTAGCGCTTCGCAGACTTAATCAGCTAAAAAGAAGGTTCGTGGGTAGAAACGGCCAGAAATACTACACAGATTACTTGGAATTTATGAAGAAATTGATAAAGAATGGATACGCTGAGAGGGTACCAAAGATGTCTGAGTCGGAACATGCATCCCATGGTCAAGTTCAAGAACAAGCGAACGTTTGGTACATTCCACACCACGGAGTCTATCATCCTAAGAAGCCCAATAAGATTTGTGTAGTTTTCGATTGTGCTGCCGAGTACGAAAGTGAATCGCTAAACAAGCACCTGCTTCAAGGCCCCAACTTGACAAACAATTTGACAGGAATGCTTTGCAGGTTTCGACAAGAGCCAATGGCTTTCATGTGTGACATAGAAACCATGTTTCACCAAGTAAAAGTGAGTGAAGAATTCAGAGACTTGTTGCGCTTTCTCTGGCAGGAAGATGGCGACCTAACCAAAGAACCGAAAGAGTACTGAATGACCGTACACTTGTTTGGAGCCACCTCGTCCCCAGGCTGCGCAAATTTTGCTTTGAAGTCTACGGCCAATGATTTTGAAGAAGAATTTGGAGCTAGCGCCGCAGATTTCATTTGAAGGACTTCTACATTGACTACAGTTTGAAGTCTGTTCCCTTGGTAGACGACACAGTGAAGCTGGTTGTAAGCATAAAGCAGATCAAAGATCAGTGTAGCAAAGGAGGCTTCCAACTTCACAAGTTTGTGTCCAACAGTAAAGAAGTCATCAGAAGAATCCCAGAGCAAGACAGAGCAGATGATGTGAAGGAGTTAGACTAAGACCTTGATTCACTTCCCTTAGAGCACACATTCGGCATCCATTGGTGTGTTGAGTCTGACTGCTTCCAGCTCGCTACTGTACTACAAGACAAGCCATGCACTAGACGGGGTATACTCTCCACTGTGAGCTCAATTTTCGATCCACTCAGATTCATTGTTCCACTCTTGTGGGATGGAAAGTCAATTTTTCAAGATTTGTGTTGTCATGAAGTAGGCTGGGATGATCCAATACCAGAAAACATCAAAGTTAAGTGGGAAAAGTGGAGATCAGATTTGTTAGAAGTTCAATGCATTTCAATTCCCAGATGCTATAAGCCCGATGACTTTGGTCGTGTTGTGAGCGCACAACTTCATCACTTCTCGGACGCAAGCATCAGAGGTTATGGTCAGTGTAGTTACCTGTGCCTTGTAGACAAAAACCAGAGAGCTCATTGCTCCTTTGTTACGGGAAAGTCCAGAGTGGCTCTGTTGAAGCCTGTAACTATACCACACCTGGAGCTTACCACCACTGTGTACTCAGTGAGAATCAGACAGCAGTTGCAACTTGAGCTAGAGTACACCATTGATAAAGAGTACCTCTAGACAGACAGTAGAGTTGTACTTGGATATATAGCCAACGAGAGTAGGTGTTTTCACGTGTTCATCGCCAACAGAGTTAAAAAAGTTTAAGGAAACACTTCAATTGATCAGTGGAAGTACGTCAAATCAAAACAAAACCCAGCAGATGAAGCATCTCGAGGCCAGAAGACACAAGAGCTGTTAAATTCCTGCTGGATTACTGAGCCAGCGTTTCTTTGTGTAGTGTATTCAATTTGCATGAAAATGTTAACATGCTCATTGTTCATGAATTATCAGGATTTACCTGTACTTGTTCACAAACAATAAACTCAAAATTTTCAATACCACATGAGGCTTTGCTGCACACACCACCAAATTAGTATTGAAATTGAGGTGGTAACAAGACAATGCTTAAAAAACTGTAAAAGCTTTTAAGATATGATTGCTGCGATCAATGCCAAATATTAGGCAATTGTTAAAATCTATGGAAACCGTACTCCAGCTATTGTTGTTGCCAGATAAACTAGTTCTAGCTCAACAATTGTTGAAGTCACATGCCCATTGTTGAAAGCATCCCTCAACTTTTTCACTCCTGATTAAAGAGATGTTAATGAAATAGAAAATAAGCAATCACAAAATAAAACATCTAGCTATCAACCTCAATCCTTGGTTGGAGGTTCATGGAACCTACTGTTTTTGCATGCTTTCTCTTGCATGTCTGCTATCAGGATTTTTTCCTTTCACTGGTCTTTATGTTTAACACAGAAATGAAGTCACTTATTTAATTAAATATGTCTAGCAATGTTTTTAAACTTCAATACAGCTGATTATTAGAGCAAAGTCTTATTTATAGACAACTGTATTGAATTCAGATGTGTAACTGTTGGCAACTGTTGTGAACTGTTGTCTAATTGGTTTTAATGTTACAACTACTGTTCCCTTCCTCAAAACAATTAGCTTCAGGGAAAAAAGCTCCTTTAAACATGTCTTCTTCAATCACTGACACAACCTAAGTTTCAATAGTTTCACAATTTCAGTCATGTGTTCCATGCAAGAAATGCAGCATATTGATTAGGAGCTCTCTTCCAAGCTCGTAGAATCCCCAATCATTCCTGCTTTCTTAAATATCTCTCCACCATTAATGGGCAGCAACAACCCATTCTTTTCTCTTCAACTCAATGGAAAGGACCTCTGGCAATAGAGGGAGCTTCATAGCCACAGCCAAGGTTTTGATAACCTACAGGACCACTTTTCTGGTTGAGTAAAAGTATGTTATCTGTGCAAAGCTCTATTTCAATGTACATCTATCAAGAAAGAGGAAAAAGATAAATACCGCTTGTGTCTCTTGTCTGTGGATTACATGTCCTCAGAACATTCAATGTCTGAGCACAACAGTGCTGGGAACAACAGTTCTAAGGACAAAGCTCCCTGGAACCAAAAGGTGCTGTGTAGGTCTCTCATGTGAAGGAGCAATGAACTAAACTCTCTACTTAGTTGATTGGATAGAAAGAGTGCAAGAAAGCAGTCACAGGGGAGTGCCTCGATGATGATTGAGAGGAAAGATAGCTCTCCATCTACTTGAGAGGCACCAGAAGATACTCCAGCATTTGCTTTGTCATAAATGACATTTGAATACTATACATTTTAGATACAAAAGAAAAGGTTCTACCTACTGGTATTATAACAACATGATTTACTTAGGTTTAAAAGTAAAAGAGGTGCTGAGTTTGGCAATTTGTTTACTGTTCTCATTTTATACTTATGCATTTAGAATGTAGTATGAAATGAATATTGTGATCCAAAATCCACCACTGAGGTGGAAAAAGTCCTATCAAAACAAGTTTTGGAAACTTTAAGTGTTGTTCTTTGCTTAAATGATGGTTTTCTTACAACAAGGCAAATACTGAAGCATCTTGTGGTTTTTGGGAATATCATCTTTAAAATATTTAGTTAAGGTTTAGGTACTTATGCTTTAAAATTTGTGGCAGAAATTCACTTACAACTTATTTGGTGCAGCTTTAAAGTTTTTTAATCCAGTTTTCAAGTTTTAGAACTTGTAACAAATTTAGGAAATATCAGAGAATGCCATCCTATTTATTGTTACAGTTAAAACTTTAAATCAAGAAAAATGTGGTATGATAATGATAGTAATAACGTGTAAATTCTCAACTTACTTTTTTACATACAGCTTGGAGTAAATATTGGAAAAAAAAAGTAATATATGAATAAGTGAATTGTCAAAGAATTTTCAAACCAAAAATACTCTACTGTTAATGTGCTTAACAGTGTAGCAGTCAAATTATGTTTGACAGTTTTTATTACCAAATTGAACAATGAGACAAATAGACTATTTTAAAACTTATTGGTTGGTCAGTCCTCAAACCTACATTAAAGATCAATGCTGTTTACACCAGAAGTTATGTCTAATTCTATCAGTCATCTACCACAGAGATCCCATGAGACACTATGCATGCGCATGGTTGGTCATTCTACTTGAGCAATCGCCATCTAGTAGCATGGTTGGTTTTCAATTGAGTTTTTTCCCATCAATCTACATCTGGTAGAGATTTGTGTGGCAATTCAGTTCCTTTCAATGGTCATTTTCACCTTTCCATGGAAAATAGCATGGATGGGCTATTGGAAAAAGCTGAATAAGACACCAATTTCATCTGAGCAGCAAAGCACACTTTGTCCTTCTGGGAATGTTCAACCTGGCACCACCACAAAAGCACCAGTCCCTGACACAGCCAGACCTCCCAGTGTCACATGTACAGGACAACTGACTAGCAAGTTGGGCCTTGCCAAACTAAATCACAGGGTAGACCAGCTAATAAGTCAAATTCAACATTTACTTGGGAAATGGAAACCATTACCACATGATCCCAGCATCTTGAATGCTGTAAGGGAATACAAAATAGACTTTCTCTTTACCCCAATACAGTCTACCATCCCAACGACAATTAATTTTTCAGCTCAGGAAAGTAAAAATGTCAATGAACAAATATCCAAATTCCTAGAAAAAGGGATCACAGTTAAAATGTATGATCCTGAAATTAAAGGATCTTGATGCCTTTGTTTGTTTTACAAACCTTCTACACTCACGCCTCTAATTTCATTATTCCATCCATACTTGTTCCCAGCTCATGAGACCAAGTTGTTACATGGCATCCATTGACCTACGGGATGGCTACTACTCAGTACCTATTGCTAAAGAACACCAAAAATATCTTAAACTCATATGACAGGCAAACCCATATCAATTTACATGCTTTGCTCAGGGGCTCTTCCACCCCCCTGTCTCTTCACCAAACTTATGAAACCTGAGTATTTGTTCCTCAGGGAATTAGGACATATCTGAGGTGGCTGCCTTGATGACTCCTCTTTATTAAGATGCTCCCCTGAGGAGTGCCAACCCAACATTGATGATACCCTAACCCTGCATCACTATTTAGGTTTCCTGCCTTGTGAAGTCAAATCAGTGACAATGCCAACCCAGATCTTCCATCACTTGGGGTTTACTTTAAATTCTCTGGACAGTAGGGAAGTATAAAAAGCTGCAACTTGCAGCCCAAAGAATCCTTGAAAGCAAATCACCCACTATTAGAGAGGTAACCCAATTACTTGGGATGATGGTTTGTCGGGGACTGGGGCACATATTACGTAATTATGTAACCCGTGACAACGGAACCACGTGCTTATTATTGAGAGCCTGCCCCCTTTTAAGTTGTTAATTCGAATCTATTGGACTGAGAGTTAGATTGACCGTGATTGTGCGAAGACCTTGTGAATCTTGCGATTATTAAACACGTTAACATCAAATTTGTGACTTGTCTTGGATACTGTCTCCAGCGGCCGGGGGAGTCCAGCAAACGTGGCGACCACGAAGGGACAATTGTGAGTATAATTTGTGTCCTCAATTTACCTTTTAGCTCTCGTTTACATCTGCAACGAAGCCTACGCCTAATTAACCTCGAAATCGAACGAATCATGGAAAACGCCGAATCTACTCTGGAAACAAAACTTAAGCAACTTAAAAGGACAGAGGATAAAACTGATGGCATACTTACTAGCGGAAAGCAATCTACTATATCTAGACAATTGACGAACTTAAAAGAACTTCTCACAGAAGTAGAGAACGCACGAAGAACGGTTGAAGGAGAGAAAATAGCTGCGGAAGTTAGCAATGACGAAATCAGCACGTGGAATGATGGAATTAACGCAAGAATAGAAGAAGCGGATGGTCGGATCGAAACCCTCGAAGAATGGTTGATGAAACAGAACTGAAGCAGAAAACCAAGAGCGAGAAGAAAAGATGCAGTTTGAAATTAAGCTTCAAGAGACAAAGCTAAAATTGCAAGAGAATTTTCAGCTCAAAACAGGAAACCAAAACCTTTCCACGGAAACGCCTGTCAGTCAAGCAAAACTACCCAAGCTGGTTATTACCAAGTTTAACGGAACATATGCCGACTGGCCAAGATTCTGGGGGCAATATTCCGAATCCATCGACAAAACAGACGTGCCGCCTGTTACTAAATTCACGTACCTGCGTGAATTACTGGACGTCAAAGTTAGGAGAACAATCGAAGCGTTGCCACATTCAGCTGAAGGATACAATCGAGCCTTATCAATCCTTAAAGACCGATTCGGAAAGCATAGCGAAATAGTAAAGGCCTACGTAAAGGAAATTCTTGAGCTGCCTCACACACCCACCGGAAACCTCAAAAGAATTCACGAATTCTACGACAAACTTTCCTATAGCGTGCAGTCCCTCGACTCACTCAAATCACTTCATGAAGTGAATGGGATGGTTTCGTTGACGCTCGAAAAACTGTCGGCAATCAGAGGGGACCTTGTACGAAACGATCCAGATTGGGAGACCTGGGATTTCGTGAAGTTCACCGAAGCGCTCCGCCAATGGACACGTCGAAACCCGATTGATAACTTCAGATTAGAAGATCCGTTGCCACCCAGGAGACGAGACCGCATGTTCCAAACTCAGCAGAAAAGGACACGCAAGTGTGTGTACTGTCAAGCAGACAGCCACAAGCCATCAGAATGTGGTAAAATCACATCACCGACAGAACGCAAAGAATTTCTGGCAATCAAGAGACTTTGTTTCAATTGCACAGGACCTCACAAATCGTTGGAATGCAAAAGTACCGCGACATGTCAAAATTGCGGTAAACGACATCATACATCAATCTGCAGCTCACCAAAGGAAGTGAAAAGCGAAGGAGCTTTGACAGCTCATCACCCAGAACACAACGAAGTCGTCTATCCTATCATTCTTGTGGAGATTGACGGAATAAAAACACATGCTTTGCTTGACACTGGTGCCGGAAGTTCGTACGCTTCGACTAAACTTATCAGTCTTCTCAACAAAGGGCCTAAAGAAACAGTGATCAAAAGAATAGATATGATGCTTGGCTCTTCAACCACAAACGTTGAAATTTATCCAGCAACCCTTGCAGCAGTGAACGGAAAATTTGACATGAACATTGAATTAACGAAAGTCCATAAGCCTCAACTCCTTACACTCGACAACCCTAATTACGAAAATCTGCTAAGTAAATACAGTCACCTCAAGGGAGTCAAGATTGAAGATAACGACACAAGACCTCAAATTCCAATTCACGTAGTCTTAGGCGCCAGCGAGTATGCCACAGTCAAAACAAGTACCGCACAAAGAGTGGGAAAACCTGGGCAGCCTGTGGCCGAGAGAACGCTCCTTGGATGGACCTTAATGTCACCGGGAAAAGAAGACGTTGGTAGTCCTGTGCTCCTAACGCAGTCAGCCTTAACAGATTATGAGCAACTGTGTACCCTGGACGTACTTGGCCTTGCAGACACTCATGAGAACGACCAACAGGCAGTTTACGAAGAATTCAAAGAACAGCTTGAGAGAAACCCAGCCGGCTGGTACCAAACAAGGTTGCCATGGAAAGGGACTCACCCTACACTGCCAACAAATGAAACTGGAAGTAAGAGAAGATTGGAGCAATTAGTCCGGAAGTTAGAGCGGAATGGTCAATACGAAGAGTACGACTGCATAATTCAAGAACAACTTCAACAAGGAATTGTGGAGCCAGCACCTGACATTCCAACTGGAAAAGAGTACTATATCCCGCATAAAGGAGTTGTCAGAGAGAATGCTGAAAGTACCAAGCTCCGAATTGTGTACGACGCGTCAGCAAGAGAGAAAGATAACCAGCCATCCTTAAATGACTGCCTCCACCCAGGGCCTCCACTCCAGAACCGTCTGTGGGACATCCTCGTGAGATCGAGATTCTACCCAATACTTCTAACGGGTGATCTTAAGAAGGCATTTCTGCAAGTTCAAATAAAGAAGGAAGAACGAGATTCCTTACGTTTCCACTGGAAACCCCCAAGCAGTTCCAAAACCACCATCCTTCGTTTCACCCGAGCCCTATTTGGAATGACGTGCTCACCATTCCTCCTCGGTGGAGTTATCAATGAGCATCTCAACACTTGGGAAAGTCATCACCCCGAGCTGATTAAAGAAATTCATGATGGTCTATATGTTGACGACCTAATGACCGGTGGCGAGACCGTCGAGCTCACTGCAGTGAAGAAAGTAATCACCACAGAAGTGTTTAAAGACGCCACATTCACCATTCACAAATGGCACTCTAACGCCTCAGAACTAGAAACAACCAGTGGCCCATCATCTGAAGAGTTGTCCTATGCTAAACAGCAACTTGGAGGAACAAAACCCTCAGAAGGCAAACTGTTAGGCCTTCCCTGGAATAGAGAAGAAGAAGACACGATTAGCGTCATCATCCAGAGCGACCAGACCGAAACGACCAAGAGAGGAGTGCTGTCTCACCTAGCCAAAATCTATGACCCTCTGGGACTAGTGTCACCGGTAACACTTATTGGCAAACAGCTCTACTGCGACATTTGTGACAGCAAAGTACCTTGGGATACTCAACTTCCAGGACCGTTGCTGAAACGCTGGAAGGACTGGAACAAGACACTAACCGAGAATTTCACAGCCCAGCGAGCACTTGCTCCCTTCCACCAACCGATTTTGAGCGTCACATTACACGCATTTGGTGATGCTAGTACAAAGGGCGTCAGTGCTGCAGTCTACGCTGTGGTCCATCAAGATCAAGGCGTCACTCAGCAACTAATTTGCGCGAAGTCAAGACTCGCAAAGAAGTCCCTAACGATACCAAGACTCGAGCTTGTTGCAGGTCATATGGCCGTTAACTTGGTAGCCAACGTACAAGCAGCCTTAAGTGTCCAACCATACAGCACCCATTGCTGGCTTGACTCAACCGTGGCACTCTACTGGATCAAAGGTCAAGGGGAGTATCGGCAATTCGTATCAAACCGAGTGAACAAGATCCAACAACACGAGTACGTCAGTTGGCATCACGTCCCAACCGAAGACAATCCAGCAGACCTGGGGAGTCGAGGAGGGAATGTGGTCAACAACAACCTCTGGAATCATGGTCCAACCTGGCTTAGCGATACTGCAAAATGGCCACCTGACATAATACTCGAACCTACGCCCGAAACCATGACTGAAGCCAAAGTGAAACGAGAAGTTCTCTCTGTTGCCGTTCCCAAACAAGATGCTCTACACCACGTACTTATTAACCACTCATTACCAAGAGGTCTACGAATTGGAGCTTGGGTCTGGCGATTTGTTCATAACTGCAGAGGAAAGCCACTGAAAAGAAGGAGTGGTCCAATCAACACTGAAGAGATTCAACAACAAGAGCTTTTTTGGATCAAACAAGCCCAACAATCGGTGCTCCAGCTAGCCAATTTCGAAGAAGACAGACTGCAGTTAAACCTTCAGTACAACGATCAGAAGGTCTTAGAATGCCGAGGACATATCATGGGAGAATATCCGATCTATCTTCCAGATGAGCATCCCTTCACCGCGAAGTTGATCTTTAATGCCCACCTTTCCACCCTGCATGGAGGGGTTGGGCTCACCATGGCAAAGATACGCGAGAAATAGTGGATACCCCGCCTACGACGCCTAGTAAAGAAGCTAAGAGGTAGCTGCTACGGGTGCAAAAGATTCCGAGCCAGAGCCTACCAAGCACCACCGCCAGGGAATCTACCCCGAACCAGAACAGAAGGTTCAAGGCCCTTTCAAGTGATAGGAGTTGACTTCGCAGGACCAATACGCTACACGTCTAGAGCCAAAACCGAAAGCAAGGCCTATTTGGTGTTGTATGCTTGCAGCCTGACCAGAGCAGTTCACCTTGACCTGTCAAAATCCCTGGAAACGTCAGAGTTCATAGCAAGCCTCAAGCGGTTCATAGCCCGAAGAGGGAGACCGGAAATGATCTATTCCGACAATGGATCCACTTTCAAGGCCGCCGAGAAATGGTTACTACAGGTGCAAAAAGAGGAAAGGTTCCATGAGATCCTAGCTGACCTGGCAATTAAGTGGCGTTTCAACCTGAGTCGCACCCCATGGTGGGGAGGTCAATTCGAACGCCTTATTGGCCTATTCAAAGGTGCCTTCTACAAAACCATTGGCAATGGGACTCTCCGCTGGCCTGAATTGGAAGAAGTAGTACTTGACGTCGAAGTAGCGCTCAACAACCGCCCCTTGAGCTACCTCGAAGACGACATCCAGCTTCCAGTGCTGACGCCCAACTCCATGCTGAGCATCAACCCAAATTACCTCCCAGAACTACAAGCACACCATGCACCAGAAGACGATCTGAGGAAAAGGGCTAAATTTCTATTGAAGTGCAAGGATGTTATATGGAAAAGATGGACAGCAGAATACATGAGAAGTCTACGAGAGAGCCACCGTAGAGCAGGAGGGAAGCAAACGCCCCATCCTAACATCGGAGATGTCGTCATCATTCGAGGTGACAGCAAAAACCGTAACCAATGGAAACTGGCAATTGTCATCGACCTCATTCGAGGAAAAGATAGCATTGTTAGAGCCGCTAAGTTGAAAGTAGGCAAAGACCACCTCGAGCGTGCATCCCAACACCTTTACCCTTTGGAGTTAGCAAGTACCCAATGGCCATCGAGTTCAACGCTCAACCCATCTGCCCCCGAGTTCCAGGCAAAGCCTCGAAGGGATGCTGCTGCTGCCGCAGCAGTTCGCGTTCAACAGATCGCCGAACAATCAGAACACTGAACGTCGGCCATACTAGGTCAACTTTATCTTGAACGTTTCAAACAACGAACACTTATTCTAGGTTACCGCTTTATTCGCTTTTGTTTTGTTCGAAGCTCTGTGCCCAGTCCAAGAAGTAAACATGTAACTCCCTTCCAGGGACATTCATGGGGGAGGGTGTTGGGGACTGGGGCACATATTACGTAATTATGTAACCCGTGACAACGGAAGCACGTGCTTATTATTGAGAGCCTGCCCCCTTTTAAGTTGTTAATTCGAATCTATTGGACTGAGAGTTAGATTGACCGTGATTGTGCGAAGACCTTGTGAATCTTGCGATTATTAAACACGTTAACATCAAATTTGTGACTTGTCTTGGATACTGTCTCCAGCGGCCGGAGGAGTCCAGCAAAGGTTTCCAGCTTCTCAAAAATAACAGCTGGGATTTTGAACAAACTATGCTTTTATCTAAATTGGCATCTGCAGATATTTCTTGGTGGATGAGAAATGCTCTGACCTCTAAGAAGGGGATTCATCATAGGAAGACAAGTCATACCTTCTACACTCACACCTCTACTAAAGAGTGTGTGCAAACCTGAATGACACCACAACTGGGAGAGTGGTCCAGTTCAGAAGAAAGCCATCATATTTATTACTTAGAACTAAATGCCATTCTCTTGGGCTTCTCACCAAGAAAGAACGACAAGTCCTTACTTACAATAGGGGGGGCTAAGAATCTGGGAGCACTTAGAAGTGGATACAGTGCGACTTGTGCCACCTGGAAATCCGAGTAAAGAAGCTGTGAAAGCAAAGGTTGAAGGTGTGTTGGAACTCGATCCTTTGAGGTGGCTACCAAAGATGGAGCCAGATATCGTTGAAATCACCGTCACCTGAGGAAAACAAAGGAGGCCTGCTGGAGTTCAAGACCTGCTTTGGTGGCTGAAGGAGGCGTTGAGCAATCGGATCAACAGTTAACATCCTCACCTGAACAAGCACAGACTGGTCATGAGCTCTCCAACAACCTACACAGTGGTCAAGTGGATGCGACCAATGGGCATGCAATGGCATCTCAGCAACCAGAGCCACTTGTTCAGCCTAGTGGGTTATCTGTGCAAGGCCCAACAATGCAAACAGGCAGATGTTGCTTTCGTAACTCGTTTTCTTCTCTGTTTTGTTTACATAACTATTACTCATTAACGATTTGTACATTTTCCAAGTTTTTGTTATTCATGCTGTGATTGCTGTGATCAATGCAAGTTTTGCAATATAACCTTTGGAATCATGTAATTAGAGACACCACATTTTTTATCAGTTTAGTTGCGCCATCTACATTCTCACTATTTATACTATCGCTGTCACCACTATCATTCTAAGCTGTCGTTTCATCAATTGCTACCCTCGCTGGAGCAAGATCAAAGTAACTCTTCGCTCCATATTTTTAGTTGTAATCGTGTCATCATAGTTTAAGATCTATGTTCCATCAGTGTCCTTGATTTATGTTTTGTATCTTAGCTAGTATTAGTTTTCATAAGCCTTTTGTATCAGTTTGCTTTTAGTTCAAACCACACAATCATCGTTGACTACGACTTGCCTTCACAACCACATCCTAATTCCGTAATCCTGATTCTTGTATTATTGATTCCTTGTTCCCTTTGAATAAATGCTAAAGATTAATTTTAATGTGATCTGGTTACTTTGAATTATGTGCGTTCAAGTGTTTCAAGCTCCTGGGGTTAAGTCGTAACCTACGCGTGGCTTCACTCCTGGAAAGTCACATCAGTTTGAATTTGACGCAAAGTTTCGTGTTCATCATTTATCGCTGGATTTTCTACCTTTACAAAGCCTTTGGCTGCGCTAGCTAATGTAACAGTTGAAACACGTGTTGTTTACTTCAAGTTATGCAATAAGCTATCACATTCCACAACACGCGCATGGAAATCCTACACCGGTTATGGCCAACAAAGAAAGCGAACAAAACACAGATAGCGAACAAAACACAGATAGCGAACAAAACACAGATAGTGAACGTGAATCACTTCCAACTAATTCTAGAGTCAGGGTAGAAAATTTTACTCTTGGTTGGGACGTAGTTCAATCCGAAAAACTCCTACAGCTTAAAAGGAGCAGAAGTTCTAAAAAAGGAATTCTTACTAAGGCCCAAAAAGAAATAAAAGGGTTTATGCTGAATTCTAACAACGATATCCAGTCAACTCGCCGACGGTCCAACTCGCCAACGTATAAAATCGAGTAGAGACATCGGCGAGTTGGTCCTTAATCCAATACAACTTATTAGAAGTTAAACATACAGAAAAGTAAACGATATTTAGTAAAAAAACACTGGTGAACATTGGTGAACATCAAACAGAAGCCTAAACATTGGTGAACATCACCAATGACTATAACAGCTTAAGACACGAACGAGTTATTGTGCGACAACAACACCGTAAAGACTCATCATGTCAATTGCTCAGATTTTTTAAAGAAAACTTGGCTTTCTAGACGAGACCTTTTGAAGAAAGCAATTCTTTTCATTTGCAACAAAGTTTGTAAGGATCTCAATACGAATAAAGCAAGATAAACATCACCAATGACTCTAACAGCTTCAGACGCGAATGAGTTATCGGGACTATGACAAGAACACTGTAAAGACTCATCATCACAATCGGTCAGATTTTTAAAGAAAACTTGGCGTTCTAAATAAGATCTTTCGTAAAAAGCAATTCTTTTTATTTGCAACAAAGTTTATAAGGATCTCATGTCAATCGGTCTTATTTATTTAAGTCAAGTCACTTGGTAAAAAGTCAACGCACAAACGGTGTTGTTGTCACACAATAATTATCTCGTTCATGTCTGAAGCGGATATAGTCATTGGCGATGTTTACTTTGCTTCATTCACTTTGAGATCCTTCTAACCGTTTTTGGAATCAAAGTCAGTGCAATGGCTGAAGGAAGCAATGGCTACATTCTCAAGCAACAAATTTACACAGGGAAAATGTGGAAATGTGGTTGTTCCTGACCTACCAGCAAACTACCAAGACAAAAACTAGATGTTGGTGACTGACAATTTCTACAAAAGCCCCATTTTCACTCAGAAGCTACTTGCCAGAGGCATATATTGTCTTGGTAGATTGACAACTATCAATAAACACTTCCCAAAAGACCTCATCTTTCCTCAAAAACCTAAACCTGCTCGTGGATCAGGGTCCTAAGGAAGCTGCCAAAAAATACGCGCAGTATCATGGTATGACAACAAGCCTGTCTACTTTCTGAGTACAGTGCACAGTCCCAACCACTCAAGATATACCCCACAGAAGCAAAGAGAGGTTAGAAGGAGAAGCAAGAGAGGAGCAGCTTCTGTATGCCCATGCCCATCATTACTGCATGACTATGACAAGTACATGTGTGGGATTGACTATCCAGATCAGAATAACCGTTACTATAGTGTTGGACGGAAATGCAAGTGTTGGCCACCCACAGTGTTTTACCAGTGAGAAACTTCAATAAACAATGCCTTTGTAGTTTACAAGGCCACACAGGTGAGTAAGAGACTCACATCCAAGGAATTTAGAATGACTCTGGCAACACACCTGATGTCTAGATACATTGCCCACAACAACATACCTGTTGGTAGAAGAATCAATGCAAATTTGGAACCAAGGTTGCAAAATGTTAGCCCTCACATTCCAGTAATTGGCCCTTTAGGAGTTTGTGTTGTTTGTTCTGTTCGTTTGTCCCATCACTACAGAATTGAGAAGAGGCCAAGGCCAGCCAGATTATTGTTAAAAGTAATTTCAAGTTTAGAGAATTAAACACCTTGCCGTTAGATATATTTAGACTTATTTCTGTAATAGACGCCTTACCAGTTGAATGGCGTGAATCATTAAACACGCTTGCTTCTACAGCTGACGAGCCTTTCAATTTGTATAACGAAATTAAATTAAGTTTTAATGACAAAAATGTTTTAATTGAAACAGTCATTTCAAAGACTATATATAAAGAACTTCGAAATAGAATCATCACTCCACCGACTGCCCAACTGAATTTTAATACTCATTTTGTTAATGATGTTTTAGAAAGGAAAGAGATTTACAGCTTGCCATTTCGTACTTCCTTGGACACAAAATCGCGTAAATTCCAGTATAAACTACTTAACAGGTGTCTTATCACAAATCCTTTTTTAAACAAAATTGGTATTATTCCATTCCCGGCGTGTTCCTTTTGTGGCAAAATGAACGAATCCTTGGAGCACTTTTTTCTTTCTTGTCGTTATACTAAGGATTTCTGGGCTGAGGTAATAAAGTGGTTCGATAATCAAGGCGTAAAGATAAAACACCTCTCTGAAAAAGATATGTTTGGTATTTTAAGGTGCGAAGACGAATTATTAATCAATCATATTTTAATAATTGCCAAACAGTATTTATATTCTTGCCGACAGAACAAATCTCTTCCTTCGATTAAAGTATTAAACCTCAAAATTAAAATGATCCACCAACTCGAGACAATGAGCGCAAAATCAAATAAGCTAAAAGCTCATAATATGAAATGGGACAAGTACAAAAATTATTAGGTGATATAGAATCTCATGTTTGTTGCTGCACTGTACTAGTATTATATTTAGAAGCAGAGGAGAGCTAAGAGGATTTGTGGATTGTGTATGTAGATATATGATATACCGTGTCTGTCTGTTTATGTGAATTATGTTTGTTTATGAAAAATGTATGTAACTTTGAATTAATAAAAATTAATAAAATACAAAAAAAAAAGAATCAGATGAGACATGAGATGTGCATTTGTGCCTGAACAGTAACAGCAACTGTTTCTCACTTTAGCACAAGCAACAAAAACTATTTAAGTTTCCTGTAGTGTTTTATTGGGGGTAAAGGGTTTGAAGCTATTTTTGTCTGAATCTTCTTGAATTGCTTAGGGCAATTTATTGACATTGCCTTAAATTAAGTCTTTCAAACTATTTCATAGTACATGCAGATTTGCTGAGAATTTCACTTAAATAATTTGCAAATTAAGTATGCTAAATACAAGTTAATTAATAATTATGAAATTCCTTGAAATCTATTGATGCAAAATTTATTGCTGATTAATTTGACACATAGTTATCTACACTTCTCAACAAAAGAAATGGTAATAACCTGTAAAAAGTGATGGCTGTATCTAAATTTTTAAGTACCCTAGAGAGAAACTCAGGTGGAAAAGAGTTAAAAAAGAAATCCTCCTTGCCAAATTAGGTGCTCTTGTGAATTTGCAGATAACAAATGGATGTAATGATTTAAAGAATATTACTCATCAGCAACACAGCCATGTTACTGAAATGGTAGAAATCATTTCTGATTGTATCAAGGAAAAAAGTTTCAGCATTACCAGAGAGTCCTTTTGTTGGTGCTCCTAGATGAAACCTCTGACATAATTCACAAGAAGCTGGTAATTTTGTTCCGAGCTGTGGTAAATGGCAAGTGTCAAACCTTGTTTGCAAGAAGTACTAGCGTGCACAATGACAAAGCTGACACACTTGTATGGGCCCTTGTAAAGTTTCTGGAGGATGAAGGCATCTGTGCTCAAGGTTTAGGAATTGATGGTGCTCCAGTTACACTGGGGTGCCTGAACAGAGTTGGTGCAAGACTAAAGCAGCTTAACACTTTTTTAGTTCAGGTTCACTGTGTTGCTCACAAATTTGCCTTATGTTTGTCCATTACTACTAAAACTGTCAATCCTGTTTCCAATTACAAAGACTCAATAATGGCAGTCTATAACAACTTTTCCCACTCTGCAGTCAGATATAATAAATTGAAATGGAACAAACCCTGGGGGAACCTGAACTACATCTTCAGGAGCCTATCTACACAAGGTGGCTGAGTCTCCATGCCTCTGTTGAAATAGTATGAAGCATCTGGCACTTGTTGGTTCTCACACTGGAAGACCAGGCCTTGAGAGAGGCAGATGGAGTTTCACTAGCTCATTCAGCTAAGGGGAAAGGATTGCATAATCAAATAAGATTTGAGTTTGTTGCAATCAGAGCCCTTTTACATCATTTCCTCCAAGTCATTTCTTAACTGAGCAAGTCATTTCAAGCCCAAAGCCTAGATTTATCCATGATTCTTTCCCTTGTCAAAGCAACCAAATCAACTTTAAATGACATGCAGAGGGCACCCAGTGCATGGCCATAAAAGTTACTGCAGCTGGGTATACAGCATTCTTCCAAACAAAACAGAGATTCGTTAAAGAAGTTATAAAAAACATTGATGACAGGTTCCCAGCTGATTCTATGACCATTTTGGATGCCCTTGGCAATGGCTACAAGTGCTGCTGGACTGCTATGGAAAGAAAAACAAATGGCAGGAATGGTCCAGTCCCTGCTGTTATTGATAAACAAGCAACTTGGTTTGAATGGGAACAACTGCACAATTTGATAACACTAAACTAAAGGCATCTCTTCCTTCAAAAAAATCTCTAAGCTTCTGATTACTGAACATCAAGATCTGTATCCTAATTTTGCTAGGCTTGCAGCAGTAGCTTTGGGTATTCCAGTCACTAATGCAGATTGTGAGGGGGCATTCAGCACCTAAAATTGACAGAATATCAAAGTCAAAACCAGCTGAGAATTGCCATTATTAAGCATCTTGCATGCATTGAAGTAAACAGCCCTTCCCAATTAGATGACTTTGCTGACACCTCTGTGCACAGGTAGCAGCAAGCATGTAGAGGAAGATAAGGTACCATTCATCTTGAATTTTCTGAACATCAGAAATGCTAGTTTTTGGCATTTTCATATGTTGTTGTTTGTTACCTTATTAATTTAATATACAATGCACTAAGCCAGTAAACACTATGATAGTGTAATAGTGTTAGAAACTTGTTTATGAATATTAAATAACTGCTTTTTTCATTGATATTGACTTCAAATATCAAAAAAATTACTTCAAAATTTGGAGGTAGAAGTCACACTGACTCTACTCATCAATAAAATTTGCAAACCCTGATATCATAATATTAATTTAAAGTAATTGAGGTTACCACTTACTTTCTAGGTTTCAAAAGTTCTCACTATTCATCTTGATACATGCATTTGTCATGGTACATGCAATGTTACATGCATGTGCAGAGAGACTAGGAAGAGAGCACAGTCTCCATCACCCAAAGAACAGGAGGAAACAACAACCAATCCTGTCAGCACAGCATCACCAGCATAATTGAAAGATACTACCGTGTCTTGGAAGAGATGAAAACCAATCATTGTAGTAAATCCAATGCTTTTGCTCAGCAAATCCACACTTCAAGGCTGTCATGTTTTAAGACTCCCACAATACCTGTAATACTAACTGATTATTTAGTGATTATAATTTTTTCCATCATGTTTTGCAGTAGACATAACTATTACATAAGAGAAGAAATGTAAGGTAACTAGCTCATTTTGTTTCAAAAACCACTCATACTGTCATGGTAAGCTACATGTAAGTTTGTTACAAGTATGATATGAGTTTCAATTACCAAAAACACAATAAATCTTGGATCAGAATCACTTGGCATGATCTCAAGGTTTTGATCAATTGGCTGAGCTTCCTGGTGTTGCAGGATCCCATCTCAACCCCAAAAAGCACTAGTATGTGCCAACAAAAAGTTAATGTGGAATCAGGCAGAAGCCTTATGCAAAGAAGTAAATGCTTTGTCTATTCCCTGATGACTACAATATATTGTCCAGCCAGCAGGTCTCAACAAAGGCTGTTCCTTCAACACCAGGTAACCAAACCACATTGTATGTTCATTTTGTCTCCAGACTAACTGGACAGCAAAATTCCAGCAGATGGATTTGTAGTGTCTCAAAATATAATCTTTTTGTTGATATGGTATATTAAATTGCTCTCAACCAGACAGTTAAGGCAGGAAATGCCTCAAGTTGAATGATCACAGGAAATCGCAAAGATATCAATCAAGAATAACCAAGCTTGATAACAACATTTGAGAACTAGTAAAGAATGATTTGAAGTTTGGCTGCCTCAACTGTAAGTATAGGTCAAAGGAAACAATCCAGACAAAGAGCAGTCTACTAATATCAATTAGTGTGAATTCAATTTTTCCTGCCCTCTCGAGTAGTGTATACTTGAGGATTATTTGTGATGTCTTTTATGCCCTCTTAGGTAATGTATCTTGAGGGCTACTCTCAAGCTCTTCTATACCCTCTTGGGAAGTGTATGCATAACCCCACCATAGTTATGTAAGGCATGTAATATGTCACACCATGCATATTTTCTGCCTGTTTCCTGGAAGCATTGCCATGTGGTTTTTAAACCAACATCCAAAGGTGTAATTTTTTCATGAAATGTAGGATTGTGTTTCAGTGTATATACTAGTACTACTTGGTACTATATCAGTCTAAGTTCACCTGATATTACTTGTCTTAGTACAACCATGGAATCAAACAACAAGCCAACCACTCAAAAGAGAACAGCATCAAGATGCTTATACAATTTTGAGGAAACTTTAAAACAGTTGGCTGACAGACAGCCAACAGGTTTTTTCAGGGAATTTTTCTCCACAAATACCCATTGTTAGATCAGAATCTTAATTCTCCTTGCACTTTAAATACCCAAGAAAAGATACAGAACATAGCATTGATCAGGACCATCACTTTGAGTGGTTTGCAGCTATTGGCTGAAGATAGATTATGTAAGAGATTTTTTCTATTGTTAATTGTTGTTGTTGATGGTTTGAAATGAAAATATTACAGTTGGGTCCTGAAATGGTGCATACTTTATTTCTTGGATATGTCTTTTGCAAACTATGTACTGTATTGACAACTTCTCATTGGAACTTAGCAGTAGCTACCACTAGTTTATAATGAATGGGATCTAGGACTCACTCATTGATGGATTGGCGAATCCCCAGACTCACTGACCCATACAGTATTTGTAAATGGATCACTGTTAAGCATGGCTCATCAATCCATTAGTAGAAAACTTCTTTAGGAAATGCAACAAGATTGTATAGCTGATATATGGACCTTGCATATGACTGACTGTATTAAAGTGAGTTAAATATTCACTTTAAGTATGTTGTTACTTCTACTTGAGTGATGCCTACTGTATTTACTTGTGTATAAGTCAACCTTTTATGACTGAAAATCAGCCCAAAAAATCACCCTTGACTTATACACGAGTCATACACAAAGACCTGACCCAAGCAATCCAAGAAATTAACATAACAGTTGCTCTCAGTCAGTTAGGAAAACTGAGGTTATAAAACCAGTTCAAATTGTGTTCAAGTTTCGTCACTTTTCAGCGCATTCTTCATCTACAAAAAAGTTTGAAATAATAAATTTTTAGTGGCTTAACACAAAGCTACTAAAGCTGATTTCTACTGTGCTTTTGGACTGTAATGCAGACAGTTTTTCTTACAGCTTTGCTGTTTACAGTGCTGAACTTTTGATTTCATTGAATGATTACAGTAGCTAAGTAACTTGGCAAATGCTGTTGTCTCGAGCGGTCTTGCATGTTACACGCAATCCTTCGAAGCTTTTTGGCGTTCCTTTGGTTTACTTAATCTACTATCAAACTCAGCATTAAGATAAAGTTTAGTTAAATGCAAGATTTCATTTTCAATGTGATTTACAAAATATGGTAAATTACTTCGCCAATAAATCGAAGTGTTCGTGTGTGCTTAAATCGTGGTGATATAAACAAGATAAATAAACTAAATTTCAAAGCACACGGTTACAATTTTGCTCTGCAGTTTTTTTAATTCCCCGTGTTTTCAATACATGTCTAGAAATATGAGATTAGCTTTTGAGAAATGTCTATCTGTGTGAATTTTACTTCTTTAACTAGAAATAATGAAAAATCCGATTTTTGAACTAAAAAATGAGGGTCGACTTATACACAAGTTCGACCTATACAATAGTAAATAAGGTATGTCCTTGTAACAAAATGAAGACTTCAGTTAACCCTTTTACTGCCTTATGACATACTGAGTACGTCATGCCTCTTCAGGGATGCAGATAATAGCCGGAAGCCGGGTGTCATAGTTTCTTACGCAACACAAATGTATTGGCGCATGCGCAGGGGGCATGTCTTTCGTATGTTGGAGTTCAAATAGAATGTCTGCTACGTTGTTTATCTGAACTACAACATGGTGTCAGAAGTGGGATAACGAATCCAGAAACCAAGTCGGTTCCTTGTCTTCGTTCAACGTTTACCCACCGTTCGTCCTTGTACTTCATTCCACTTGTTCGCCTCGAAACGCTACGTCGCAAGTAGATATCATGGCAGCGCTCACCGGACTACTGATTCCCTGAATGGACTGGTCTTCAACCGACGCGCTGGAAGCCCTTAAGAAGTTCAAAAGCCTCTGTCAGCTTTATTTCGCTGGTCCGCTAAAGGATAAAAGTGAGGAAGAGCAAGTCAGCTACCTCTTAATATGGTCAGGCGAAGAAGGAATCGAACTGGTTTCCACGTGGTCGCTAACAACCGACGAAAAAGAAAAAACTCAGCACATACTGGGAAAAGTTCGAGGACTTTGTGGCGCCGAGAAGCAACTTCAGGCTTGCATGCTACAAACTCCGCACCCTGAAGCAGGAAGCTGACGAATCAGTCGATTCATTCCTAAAGAAAGTACGGATTTTAGTAAACGAGTGCAAGTTCACAAACCCCGATGAACATATTATCGACACTCTTATCTTCGGATCGAACAATCCGCGCGTTCAGTCAAAACTCCTCGAGTATGATGCCAGTCTGACACTTAACGAAGCAGTGAGCATCGCAAGAACCCAGGAAGCCACGAGTAATCAATTACAGGACATCAGAGATGGCCAAATCACCACAGTCGATGCTCTGCAACATGGCCGAAACACGCAACACATGAACACACCACCAGCACAGGGCACCCAAGGCGAAAGGTGTGGAAATTGTGGCACCTTCCATGATCCACCCCGTAGATCGTGCCCAGCCTGTGGCAAGTTTGGCCACTGGAGATCCGTTTGCCGTTCCCACCCAAGGGCCAAAACCAGGGATAAACAGCACAGACCACAAGTTGTACATGCCATAGACACCACAGAGACCAACACCGACTGTCCAACAGTACAGAGTATCGATGTTCCACACACGCTGGATACCCTGCAACTGTATTTCCACTCCTTGTATATAGACAGTGTTGTCGAAAGGGACACTCCAGCCTTGTTACAGATAGAAGTGGACGCAGGTCAGAGCACTATGCCCTTACTGTGCAAAATCGACACAGGAGCCGAGGGAAATGTCATTCCTGTCAACACATATAAACAGCTGTATCCACAGTCAGCGTACAGCCCAGATGGCGCACCTCTCGGTTTATGTCCTTCTAACACAACAATTACCACTTTTGGTGGTCACACTATACAGCACTATGGAACTTGTGAACTTAACTTATCACACAACGGACACTCCAAGCCGTACCCTTTCCATGTGGTGAACACAACTGGGCCAAGGATCCTGGGTCTCCCTACCTGTAGAGATATGAAACTCATCACCCTCAACTACAGCCTCACCACTGCCACCTCGCCAGGGGCAACAAAGCCCACACCAAAACCCTCTTGCAATGCAGATGCAAAGGAGGAGCTACTCATCCAGTATGAAGACTGCTTTAAGGGCGTTGCCTTTTTCCGGGGGAGTTTCACATTACTCTGGATCCTACAGTTCCACCAGTCATCCACCCCCCGGAGAGTACCTGAGGCACTACGTGAACCACTTAAAAAGGAACTTGATGCCCTTGTCCAGCAAGGCATCATTATCAAAGTGGACGAACCCACTGACTGGGCTAATTCATTGGTCTGCGTTACAAAGAGCAACGGCACACTTCGGCTGTGTCTCAACCCCAAGGACCTCAACCGTGCCATCAAGCGACTACACCACCGCACCCTCAATGAGGTCTTACCAAGGTTAAGTGACGCCAAATACTTCTCTATTGTTGATGCCTGCAGCAGCTACTGGAACATCCAACTCGACCATGAGAGCTCCTTGTACACCACCTTCAACTCACCTCATGGGCGATACAGATTCTTGAGGCTCCCATTCGGCCTCATCTGTGCCCAGGACATCTTTCAGAAGAAGGTTGACGAGGCATTCGGTGATCTCCCTGGTGTCACAGGTATTGCCAACGACATAGTTATCTATGGGCGTGACTAGAGTGACCATGATGCTAACCTGAGAGCTGTCATGGAACGAGCACGCGAAACTGGCCTCTGCTTCAACCCAGACAAGTGCAAGATAAGGTGTACTGAAATACCCTTCTTTGGAAATATCATCAGCGACAGCGGTCTGAGACCAGACCCACAGAAGACAGAAGCGATCCTTAACATGGATCCTTCAGCGAGCCTTGCTGTCCTACAAACCTTTCTCGGCATGGTACAGTTTCTCAGTCGTTTTCTACCCAACCTAGCCTCCCTATCAGCTAACCTCTGGGATCTGACAAAGAAGAGCAGCGAATTCCAATGGGGCCCAGAACACCAGTCAGCCGTCGACAAGGTCAAGGAGGCAGTCACTTCTACCAGCTCACTCCAGTACTTCGACAGTACAAAACCAGTCACCATCCAAGTTGATGCATCCACGCGTGGTCTTGGTGCCACTCTCTTTCAGGACAAAGGCCCTATTGAATACAGAAGCAAGCTTCTAACTGAAACTGAAACCCGTTATTCAAACATTGAAAGAGAAATGCTTGCAATTGTACATGGCCTTGAGAAGTTTCACTACTATGCATATAGCCGACATGTCACTGTGGAGACAGACCACAAGCCGTTAGAGGCGATTTTCAAGAAACATCTCTCGTACTCTCCCCCACGCATCGCAAGAATGATGCTTAGGATTCAAAAGTATGATGTGGAAATTAAGTATGTTCCAGGAAAGAACGTTCCACTGGCTGACGCGCTGTCTCGAATTAACCCACTCCCAGGCGACACAATCAAAGGTCTTGATGTATCAGTCCATGAACTGCACCTCCACCTTAATGCCACCCCAACAAGGATCAATGAAATTAAAGAGGAAACAACTAAAGATGAAGTTCTCCTCTCACTCCGTGCAATTATCATACAAGGTTGGCCTGATACAAGATCGGAATGCCCAGCCCACCTACATGCATATTGGAATTATCGCGATGAACTAACCATTGCGGATGGCATCATCTTGAAAGGCACACGCATCCTCATTCCTAAACGCCTACAATCAGCTGTATTACAACAGCTGCACTATGCACACCAGGGTGCAGAAAAGTCCAAACTCCGTGCCAAGGGATCAGTGTTCTGGGCCAACATAAACCGAGACATCGAAGAAATGGTAAAAGGCTGTGCTCCATGTCAACACAATCAAAACATGAATGTGAAGGAGCCCCTCATTCCCCATGATGTTCCTCAGAAACCATGGCATACTCTTGGATCCCACCTGTTCTTTTGGAACAATTTGCCCTATTTGCTAGTATCTGATTACTATAGCAAATTCCCTATAATGAGGAAGTTGAGCAACATCCGATCAGATACAACAATTGCCCATCTGAAATCCATATTTGAGGAGCATGGCATTCCAAGCAAACTCGTCACTGGCAATGATACTCAGTTCACTTCTGCCATATTCCAGGAGTTTAGCAGTAGCTATGGATTTGTCCACACAACCACTAGCCCATACTTTCCACAGGCCAATGGTTTTATCGAGAGAACTGTGCAAACAGTAAAGAACATTCTACAAAAGTGCAAGGAATCTGGTGCAGATCCTCATTTGGCCATGCTATGCCTGCGAAGCACTCCTCTTGACCACAGTATTCCGTCGCAAGCAGAACTCTTGAACTCAAGAGTTTATCCAGCCAACCTTCCAGCAATATCCAAACCAAGCCTCTCCCTATCAGCAGATGGCGATACCAACTCCAAACTCCAAGCAAGGCTGGAAAAGCAACAGTTGCAATATGACAAAACATCCAAACCTCTCCCTGCGGTACACCCTGGAGATCCTGTGCGTGTCTTCAATCCCCACAGCCACAAGTGGGAACCAGGTGTTGTCAAATGAAACATGCAGACCCCTCGCTCTCACCTCGTCGACATGGCGAATGGCAGTGTCCGCCAGCGTAACCGCCGCCACATCCGCCCTACAGGAGACCATAACATTGCAAAATGGCAGCCACGTTGAAACTGCAGAGCCCCTGCTAGTGCCACAACCCGGAACCAGCACCACTCCACCAAGCACACTATGTAATGAAAAAACCCCCACAAGCGAGCAGGCCACACCAACCTCCCTGGCACCTAGCCCGGCAACCACACCAGGACCTTTGACCAGAGAGACTACACTGCGTCATTCCACCAGGGTGATCAAACCCCCTGCCAAGTTGAACCTATGAACTGAACTCAAAACTGACTTTCTTACCAAGTTATTGTTGCAGTTAAGGATCATGAACATTTGCATGAACCATGAACATTGCTTAATTTTTGTTTAATCTCGTTAGTTCTGTTATGCGTATTTTGTTTTACATAGTTGTTCTTCTCCTTCCTCATGGAAAAGGGGGGATGTCATAGTTTCTTACGCAACACAAATGTATTGGCACATGCGCAGGAGGCATGTCTTTCGTATGTTGGAGTTCGAATAAAATGTCTGTTACATTGTTTATCTGAACTACAACACCGGGAAAATTACCCGACTGTGGACGCGATTTTTCCAGCTGTAAAGCACTACTTCTTTATCAAAATGTTTTTAAATGTTGTCAGATTGTTATTTATTTATTTCGTTTGTTTACACCTTCGTTGCTGTCTTACCTGAACTGAGAGGGTTTTAGACACTCCATTTAGTGCAACGATCGCATCATTCGCATCGCATCATCCATTTACAGGCTCAACAACAATAAAATTCGTGGCAACCTGCTTCAAGTTTGACCTAGACGCTTGGAAAGTATCGTCCCTCCATCAACAGCGTGAGGAAGCAACGAAAAGAGTGCCCTTACCCCATTAGAGTGGGCTTTGCAGCGAGTTGTTAAGATGAAATCTGTGCATGGATATTTCTATCCACTCCTTGTTCTGCCTTTTGTCTACAAGAAGACATCAAGCCAGGAGGACGATTGGGTAGGCTAGAGTTGACCATCACCGACAACGACAATAAAATTCTTGGCAACCTGCTTCAAGTTTGACCTAGACGCTTGGAAAAGTATCGTCCCTCCATCAACAGCGTGAGGAAGCAACGAAAAGAGTGCCCCTACCCCATTAGAGTGGGCTTTGCAGCAAGTTGATAGGATGAAATCTGTGTATGGATATTTCTATCCACTCCTTGTCGAGCTGGCAGAAGTTGCCCTATCTGCACCAATCACCAACGCCTAGCCAGAAAGGCATGCAGGTGCGGTTAAAAGAATCAAAACGCGACTGAGAAACAGGCTGGAGAATGACACGCTGAACTCGTTACTACATGTGTCAATCAACGGCCCAGCTGTTTCAACGCCAGAAGTAAAAGTAGTCAAGACAGCAGTTGCATATTGGCTACGAAAGAAAAACCGCAGACTACAGAGACCTCCTATCGCCACCAACAAAGATACCACCTCAGCAGCTACCCTGAAACCTGTTTTGGTTCACCAAGGCACCTAGTGCGATTCTCCTGCTGCCTCATTGAATGCAGAGCAATTGAAACTTGCTGAAGAACTGCAAAGGGAAGTGCACTAGGCAAAGAAGGCCTTCTTCTTGCCTGACCAGGACTCAGATTCAGACAGTGACAGTGCATGGGACAGCATGAGCGACACTGAAGTTTAATATGCAAAGAAACATTTGTCACTTAACCTAGCTTTAGCTTTCAAAGTTGTTGATTTTTGTCCAACACAAACCCGTGTTTTAAGTAATATGCTCTCACATTAGATTAGTTCACTTCTTCTGTGCCAGAGAGCAGTTATGTTCACTACGTAATAATTGAAAGGGTGTTTTTGAAGATCAGATATTTGATTTGTAAAACAATGCGAAAACAGAGAAATTGTACAGAATCAGATGTAAATTTTAATGTTCATCAGTGCTTTATATTATTTACGGGAAAAATTGAAACAAATGTTGAGTCTTGAAACTATTTGCTTCTTAACTTAATTATCATTCTGGGTTTCAGTTGACTAAATATTAATAAACAATAAAAACAGTCAACACTCCAGTTCGTCATAACTTTATTACCTGTTACCTGATAAAGTAGTCTTAAGATGCGTCTTCATCTAAGACAATATTGCTCAGGATTCTGCAGAAAGCAATGACAATGAAGCTTCTGATGAAGGAGATGGTAGGACTCGTGTGAACCGTGTAAGGCAAAGACCAGCAAGGCAAAAACAAGCTCCCCTTGTTTGGCAAATGGTCCATGGAACAACATCACGTGATATTCCATTCATAGGAAATTCCGATGTACAAGTACAGACAGTAGGGTTTGAACCACAAGAATACTTTGCCCTATTCATCAATGATGACTTGCTCATTTGTTTTGTAGCACAAACTAATCGTTATGCAGACGAATTTATAGCTGAGGGCAATCTTAGAAGAAGATCCCGTGCAAATGATTGGTCCTCAACTGACAGGACAGAAATGAAAAAATTTCTTGGGTTTGTTTTTTTTTATGAGGATTATTCATAAGCCTGCTATAGACATTTATTGATCCAAGGACCCATTGTTTTGTACCCCCATTTTCAGTGCTATCATGGGCAGAAATCTTTTCTGGTTGCTTCTGAAATTTCTACATTCAGTGACAACTCCAATATGCCTGCGCCTAATGATCCATCTCCTAATAAACTGTTCAAGCTGCAACCTTTATCAGATCATCTCTTTAAGAAGTTTCAGGAAGTATATGTTCCAGCCCATAATATTTCAATTGCTGAGTCCCTGCTATTGTAGAGGGGAGATTGGGATTCAAGCAATACATTCCCCTAAAAAGAGCTAGATTTGGTGTGAAATCATTGTGTGTAAGGATAGCGGTTACACATTTTCTTTCAAGATTTATATGTGGAAAGAAAACGTAGCCCCAAGAGCACAAGAGCTTTCTCTTTCTGAGAGAGTCGTCATTGACCTCATGAAACCATTGCTGTAGAAAGGATATCATTTGTACACTGACAACTGGTACACAAGCTTGCCACTGTACAAGTACCTTCACCACCAAGGAACTTTAGCTTGTGGAACAATCGGAAGCAACAGGATGGGGTTTCCAGAGTAAGTGAAGAGTGCACAATTGAGAAGAGATGAGCAACCTGTATTGCTGACTACAATAAATACATGGGTGGCATCGACTGCACTGACCAGCTGCTAAAACCCTATGAGGTGCCTCGCAAAACACTGAAGTGGTACAAGAAGGTGGCCATCCACTTTATGCAGCTTTCCATGTTCAACAGCTTCATTGTTTATCAGAAGGGTGGTCATCAAAAACAATTCCTGAGATTTCAACATGAAGTGATTGCAGCACTTCTCTTTGAAAATGGAAATGGTGCTGACATGGAGATTCCCAGGGAGGAGAACATCATACGACTTACTGAGCATCACTTTGTGTCACCCATTCCAGTAAAAGCCTCTAAACAAAAGCCTCAGAAGAGATGCCAGAAAGGAGTGCACAAAGAGTGCCAATTTATGCTAATTTTATATTCAGATGACATCATCAGGTATCAAATTTCAAAAATCAATAACCATACAAGCTCAAAATAAAATTTTTAGTGCAGTTTCAGAAAATGTATACTTTTCTTGGGCTAGGTTCTATTTTTAGAGAGTTAATTACATTTGATTTGAGGCAACTTTACCTCAAAAAGAGGAAAATAGGCTTGGCACAGGGGATAACATGGAGGCTGGCAGTGAAGGGGTTAATTAAACACCCTAAACTTCTTGAAAACCCACTGTCAACAAATATACCTTGCACATAGTTAACAATTGCCTCATCGGAAATGACTCTGAAAAATAAGAATTGCTCCATTCAGATGCCCTGATGATCCCAGGTATCATAGTCACAGTCAAAAATATTGAGTTTCAAAAGCACAGGGTTTTCAATTTGAGTGAGGTAGTCTGTTTCCTCTAGAGTGAATTGCTCATAATTTTATCAGTAAATCTATGTATTTTGATGTTAGTGAATCACCTGTTGATGTAAAAAAAACCTCAAGTTCAGCTTTCTTTCAGAAACTTGAGTATACTTTTTACTAGAAAATGTGAAAACTATAAAAAATCCTTCAAACTAATACACATTTACATAATTGTATGCATAACAGCAGCCTAAGTGTTGATTTAGTTTGAAGTGTGAAGTCCATTTACAGATTCTTTTCAGTTTATTCAATTTCAATTTTGCTATCTTAATAATAGAATTTTGCTTAACACAGCAAATTGTGCAGGTTTTACATTACAGAATTTAGGACTGGATGTTGATAGTGATCAGCCTTAATACAACCTGCCCTTATCTTTTACCTACACATTAATTCAAGTACCATTTTAGGTGACTTATGCTGCTTTGCTTTGGAATGCTGAGTTGTTGCAGGTAAACACAGAAAAGACTAGCTTACATTGCTACAAACAAACACCCACTGGTATCACAAAATTATTCTCTAAACACAGAACAAACTACAATCCGAGGGACAACCTTAAGTTTGAACTTTTTCACTCTAATTCTAAAGTACTTCATAATTCTTTTGTTCACCATGCTAGCATTGTTAAGAACTATCTATCAACCCAGTTGAAATCAGTGGCAAGCTATCCATCTTTCAAAGCAAACCTAATCAAAGACTGTTGACCAAATTTCATTTGGTACCAATTCAACCGCAACCAACAGTGACCAACATCACAAATGCTTTTATATATTTTTGATGTTAGTATAAAATAATAATGTTTGAAATTTCTTTCTCTTATTTTTCATCATCATTATTGTTATACTATCTTGAAATTTTCATGTGGATATTGATAACTGGTTATTAATATAAATCTAGACTACAGTGTGAGCATTCAAAGAGAGTGGAGACTGGCTTCTAGTTTATTCAAGCTTAAGCAATACTGTACAGTCATATGAATATGACTTTCTCATATGCTGATAGTCATAGGACTTTAAGAACCATTCAGTTACCTGAAGTTGCAACACCATTGGGGTACTTAGGTATTACTGACTACTTTTCCTGGACTGTTTGATAGGCATTGCTACAGCATTCCAAGCAGTTAATATATAGCATCTATAGGGAATAATTCCCTTATTATTATTTGCCCACCCACCCACTTCCTGAACAGCCTAGTGTTTTAGTTTTTTGTCTTTTTTTTTTTGGTGTCATTGTGGTGAGTTTACCTAGTTGATTTCTATCGTATTTTAAAGGATTTTAATTGTATAAGTCAATAAAGGTTATATGTTTGTCAGTAACACTTTGCAATAAAGACTGCCAGAAGCCCAATCCTGTGTCTGCATTGTGGTTTAGATTTACTTTTTACATATTTTTTTTTTACTTTTATGCTGTTATATAGCAGGTCCACATCAGCATTTTGCTGCCATTTTACAACCTGCTTTATCAAGTAAAGTATGTATGTATGTAACACAGAAAACAGATAACATGTTCATGTTGAAGCTGTACTAGCAAACTGAAGTAGGGTAATTACCTTATTGTAAAACTATCACTCAAACTGTTGGGCTTCAAGGGGTTGGCCTCTACCTCTCCAGTGGTGGTTATTTGCTGCTCTGAGAGAGCTTTGGATCCATTGGGATTGTCACTGCGCTTGTCTTGGTCTGGTGCCCTCAAACTTTTCCTGCCTACCAGACATACACGTGACCTTAACCAAACAGGTTTTGACATGGTTAACGTCCCAATTATAGCCAACAGTTACGAGGGGTGAGGTGACTTTCTCGTAATGAAATTTAACAAATTCGATGCCACCTGGTAACATTTTGCCAGTAATTTCAATCACTATTGAGCCACGAAAAGGTTGTTCGTCGCCGTCTGATAGGAAACCGACTCCAGCAAAACAGATTATCTGATCATAGGCCACGGGTATTCTTTGAAGACAGAGCCTTTTCCAGGAGGACAACCGTTTTACAAACTGCTTTTGGGAGAGTATTTCTAAAAGACGAAGGCCCTGCCAGTAAATGTATTTGGGGAAAGCAGAATGTGGTGTTGATCGGCATAATCTAGTTCGGAATGAAGGCGAATCATTTCGGCTGAATGAGGGGCAGTTGTACCGCATCATGTCTATCGCACGGTCAACTACCTGACCAACTTGTGAGTCCCGTCGTTGGCTCGTGCTCCCTACAGTGACTGTAAAATGAATCGATCATCGCTAAACTAAGTAGGAAGACAACATGCGCTACATATTTACAAGCTATCTATGTACAGTCAAATCCAATTTCAGTTACCCAAGTCTTGTTGGTTCCCCGGAACCACTCAGCTGCAGATACTCATCAAATGCTTACCTCTACTGGGAACGAATTAAAGAGCGGTTTAGATCCCTTTCACTCTGTTCAAGGTTTCCGAAGGTATTCGAGGCCATACACCGCAACAGCAGAAAACATCTCACATCTCGACTACCATTGGCGCGAATCCGTGGGAATATCAATTCTCTAGCTAAGCGACCAGGCCTTAGTCCACGTGATCTACTAAATTTTTGATCGTGTGAGAACTGGAAACAGCTCGAGCTGATCGCACGATCGTCCGCTGACGGTTGCCTACGGTGGCCCAGAAGGGTCACGCGTGCAAATTAAAATTATGACCGCGAACAAAAATATTGCTGCAAATGAAAATATAGAACAGTACGATGGCCCACAACCTGCAGTGGCCCACAACTGTCACGGCAAAACAAAAAATCACGGCACTATAAACTTTACTCACGGCAAAACAAAATTAACTCAAGGCAAAACAAAATTTACTCACGGCAAAACAAAGAAAACGAATTGGTCAGCGGTTGTTATTTGCGAGATAACGAAGATGCAAACTTTTGTAAAAGCTGTGGTAGAGGTACGTTTCTTAATTTAAAGTGTTCGTATTTGCATTTCAGTCAGTCGCCGGCACCTTTTGTTGCTTCACACGGAAAAAACACACGATACGAAATGTAATGATCGATTTTGTCCCCAATCTCACGCCATAACAGAAAAAGCCTTTGAACCCCTGTAAACTCTGAGCGCTTCGGAGTAAGTGATAATTTTAATGAATCTTCGGATTGTTTTCAATTTCAAGGATTGTAAATTACAATTTTACGAAAATCGAAGGTTGTTCTCTTATTTCATTGTGAATCCTCGCACGCCTGCCAGTCGCTGGCGCCGCTAGTTGAAACTAAAACGAATGAATATAAACTGTTTTAAGATTATCATTGGTTTCTACCATTTGAAATGCAAATAACAACCGCTGACCAAATCGTTTTATTTGTTTTGCCGTGAGTAAATTTTGTTTTGCCGTGAGTTAATTTTACATTGCCGTGAGTTACTTTGTATTGCCATGAGCTAATTTTGTTTTGCCGTGAGTAAATTTTGTAGTGCCGTGACAGTTGTGGGCCACCGTACATTTTGTTTTGCCGCGAGTTAATTTTGTTTTGTCGTGAGTAAAGTTTGTGGTGCTGTGACTTTTTTGTTTCGCCGTGACAGTTATGGGCCACCGTACGATCGTCATTTCAAGTTTTTAAACTACTGTAGGAAATAATAAAATACAACTTTGTATAATGGACTGTAGGATTTGTTGCAACTTTACCCCTGGGCTTTCAGTGCGCTAGGGAGAGGTCGACAGAAAAGGAATCACCGGGGAAAGTATGCGAAAAGGTGACATCGCGACAGGTTTGAAAGCCCATTCGCGCTCAGATATTGATCTAGGCGTCATTTGAAGACGTAATGTTTGGGAGTAACAAAAAGATCTCTCGAGTGACATTCGTCGCGTTTCCTTCGGTGATTGTCTTTGAAACTTGGTTCAGTCCTAACCACATAAGTTCAAATCGAATACCTTTATTAATCAAAATGTTTGAGCTAATTGGAAATAATCAGAAAACTGAAAAATTACAGAATGTTGGCAAAACTGTCTGAACTACCTGACTTTTTGGACAAGGAACATGTTGCAAGAGAAAATTTGGCAAGTGGAATCACATGAAATCGAGTTTTGTTAAGTAAATTTATCCCTTCTGGCGCGTGGTACGTCAGCTGATAGGGTCCCTAACTAAGAGATAAGAATAATTGGCTGAGAAACAAAGCTTTAAGGGCAAATGCGAGAATTTGAGAAAATCTCTGAGTCAAGGGCTTTATCAGCTGACACAGCAGCAAGCCAGAAGGGGCTCTATTTAATTATAACCCTCCTCTCAAATTTTAAAACTCTCCTTGACAGCAAATTTTGTTGACTTTTTGGAACTTTCTGGAGAAGCATTTGAGATCATCTTTTTAATGTCACTACCACTAGACCAAAAAATGAGTTTGTCCTTCTTTCATGTAATAAAGATGAAAAGGTGAAATACTTGGGGTTCCTTTTGCTTCTTTTCCAACAGAAATAACCAGAGGGCAAATATTGATGTAGACAGTGGTTATTGCTTGCTAACTGTCTGGTCACTTTGCATGTGATATAAAGTGGCCAATTTAATTGCATGAAAATTAATGGACGAGTGGTTGGTGATTGGGCTTGCCATTGGGCACTCTGTAAGAAGACATAAAGAACACCACACATGCTGTTTCTTTCTTTTTGAATTTAATATATTTTTCCCAAAGCTTAAATGGGTAAATGTAAATGATATTCATCAGTGAAAATTCTCTGTCAGAGATGGACATTGTGCCAGGACCCAAGCTACTCCATTTTCACTTTTCACTGTCTCCTACCTACCCAGACATTTGTTGGCTAGGTTTTTACACTGGTTTAATTCGTAATCTTCTTAGTTGAATTCTGTTGAAGAAAAATAGTACAAAAATTGCAAGTAATACTGGATGAATTTAACTTCTGAACTACCGTAAACGTCCATGTATAAGCTGCATCCATAGACAAGCCACACCTCTGATTTGGAGCACAGAATTTGGAAAAAAATAAAAACAATACAGTTTGAAGTTTCAGTAGAGTTGTATTGCTACAAATAATCAAGGTTTCGAAACACCGACATAGAAGTTGTGACTTTCTTTCACATTTATCAAGTCTAAAGAAAGCGAAATTTCATTTGTCGTACCTTCTTTTTCATTGGAATTTACACCATCTTTAACTTAAAATGCTCTTTCGATCCGATTTTTCAAGATTATCACTTCGAAACATGCCATAAAGTTGAAATTCCCTCAGCATCGAGAAACTATAAACAAACAAGTGCTTAGTAGCTTTAAATGTTGGGAGGAGTCTGGGCCAGGGCCTGGCCATTGTCTGGGCATCTGATAAAGTCAGTGTTTATCATTAAAGCCATAAAAGTCCTCACAACTGCTATCTCCAAAGAGATTCTTATAGCTTTCTGGGTCAATTTCTTGCTTGTTACTGTTCGAAACTATTGGCGTAAAGCAAGTCCACATCCTCGTCCTCATCTATGCCAGCAAATTGATCAGAATTGGAGTCATCTTCCCACATTAATTGTTTGAGTAAAGCGAAAATTAATCGCTTGAAAGAATCTTGGAGAGCAAGATTCGATGATAAACACTCGAAAACACAAACAGCTCCCTTAGGAGCCACCACTTAATGAAAAAGTCAATGAACTACAGCAACACGCTTTCAGTTTCTTTTATGTTTATTTCTTGGCATCTTAAGGAAGTTTTATGAATATTAATTAGGTGTTTGAGAACTCCAAACACAGATGTATCCATGGATAAGCCGCACCCTTGATTTTTGGCTTCAATTTTGTGAAAAAAAGTGCAGCTTATACATGGATGTTTACGATATGTACCAATTTAGGTCATGGTGATAAGTCAGTGTGGTGTTGAAATAATGAATTAGACATATCATCACACAATATGTAATAAATATAAAAATTCACTGCATTGTTAAGTAATAGGAATAAATAGCTATCACTTCATACCTCTCAGAGTTGTCTGCACTCTGTAGCTGTTTCTAGTGTAGCATTCATATTTTAAGCACAACATACTCTGCTTCCCCCTTGTTGCTGCATCAGTGCAATGCAGATAATTGAGTACAGCACCACGAGATACACTGGTTGAGAGAAAAAAAAACACATTAAAATAATACAAACAAACCAAACGAAATTTTAAGATGGGAAAAAAGATAAGGCTACAGTAAATGTTGATTATAAACTAAGTTTACCTTCAAGAGGGTGAAATGAACTACAAAACCTACGTACAACTGAGTGGCTTGGGAAACAAGGGATAGAGTCTGCTGAAGCTAGAAGTTATGGGGACAGGTTTCCTTACCACAGACAAAAAAAAGCTAACCCCCATCCAAAACTGTTTGGCTATAGCAGGCAGAAGGTAAGGGGTTTGGAAATCACATTTGAAGTTGGCACTCAGAAAAAGTTTTCATTTTGGAAGAGCACTATAAGGATTGCCATCACAAGCAAGCAGTGTGCCCCACAAAAAAATACTTCATGGGACTGGCTTGACTGTGGACTAAAATATTACAATGGATCTTCTGCAAACCACCAGGATGACATGCCATGGTGGTGTGAAATGTGCATCAAGAAATGATTGGCATCCTCCAAAAGCTAACTATTGCATATCAATTCACAGCTACCAAGACCGATACAACCTCAAAAAAATACTTTTTACATGTTATTCAACTCACAAATTTCAGAAGCCTTTTCACACAATCATTCATTCAAATAGGGTCATAAGTTTTAAATAAACTCTTTCAACTTGTAAATGTTTTATAACACACCTTTCAAATAAATTTTTTAATATGACCTTATTTCTTATACCTGTCAATCATGAATATTTTCTACAATTTGCACAATTTACAATTTACTGGTTTAGGGGAGCTTTATATTCTACTGAAATACAAGTGCAATGTATCATGCTGTATGTATTCAGCTTCAAGTAGCACTCCAATTTTATATTACAACCCAAGCCCTAAGGAATTATCATTGTCCAATGTACTGAACTTCATTCTTTTCCAACTTAATATTTATTTTCCAAAGGGTGCTAGCTTGAGAGGAGAACTGAATATTGTTGGTAGGCAGGGCACACAACAGAGTGACAGATATGTAAACATACAAAGTTGATTACAGGAACAAGTGATAAACTTGCTGTTGCAGTTTACCATTAGAAAGTGGCAAGCCAAATCAAAAGAAATCTGCAAAAAAGGTTGATGGTAAATTTTGCTAAAATCATTTATCCTAACAAAGGGTGTTTCTCCTTGTTACCAACTGGACACTTAGTAAAAAAATTGTGAGTTAGTTGTATGATGTGCATCGGGTACTAAAATGAAATAGTACTATATTGTGATATTTTTTTTTATATATCCTGTACTACTGAAAGTACGTAGTGATCAGGTTAATTAATATTTCTGTGAGTATTGTACTTCAGTTTGTGGTGTTATGTGAACACATTTTTGACAAGATATAGTGCTGTAATTGTACTTTCAGTTAGGAAAAGGAAATTCCCTCAAACATCCATAACCACTTAGATTTTGAAAACAAGGGTAAACAATTTAGCGTTCTGGAACTTATATTTTACACCTTCTTTTGAAGTTCCAACTCTTCAAGACATTGTGTCACTCTATTTTGGTTTTGGAAAGAGATCTAACACATTTCATTGTTACCTAATACAAGAAAATAGTCTGCTCAACAGTATAATTGTGAGTGAAAGAAGAACTTAAAATCACTATACTTTACAGTTTTCAGCAATGATTGTGGTTCATGTTTAACTTTTACAATATTCCTCAGATTTTTTGCAGGGCCTCCAGAATGTTAATCTTAGTCCAAATAGAATGCAAAAACCAGTTATTCTTCTACCCTCCTATGTTGGCAGTAGTCAATAGTCACCTTTGTGCTACCTTTGTTTAATACCTGACATATTCCACCCATAATGGAAGTGATCACACATAGTGAATATAGTTTCTTGTGTAGAAGTACAAACATGGTATTGCAACCAAATTCTGGGCTTGATTGGTCACCATTTTCTCTATGTTAAAGTGCTATCCTCAACAAGCAACACTAACCCAACCCAAAAGTACCAGAAAGAAACAAGCTGGACATAAATGGATTAAAAGCAGCGAGTCGTTAAATAACATAAAATTGGCAAAATTATTTAGCCAGAGACGGAAACAAAAAATACACAGATGTAAGTAGGGCATTTGGTAGAAAATTTCTCATTGTTACCTCCTGTAACTCGTTTGTAGAAGTTTGATTTTTTTCCAGAAAATATCCCATGAAAAGCTAACCTAGAGAAAGGTTAACCATGACTGTAACACAAAAGTAGATAAATAAAAAACAAATAAAAACAAGCTCCTCAAGTCTTTTGCAAAAAAAAAAACTAACAACTCCTGAATAGCACTTAGACCTTTATTCTTAACCTAACCAACTTTAATAACAGCCAAGGGTTTGGGTATACATGTAAACTAATCTAAAAATGTAAGTTTGTAATAAAATTCTACTCCTAATAAAATACTGCAACTGGTCGAGTCCTGTCTACACGAAGAGGTCTGTGATTAGGAGGAAGCCTACACTGCATCTTAAGTGGTAGATTGACTGCGACAGCAATTCTTCAGGGAATCCTTGGTAGCCTAGGTCCTGGCTGACTTAATGTAACTTATGTCTGGCTATGTTGACTTAAGACTTCAAATGCAACGAAACCTAGGTATCAAAACAGAATAAGCTTAGACTCACTGGAACAACAACAGTTAGCCCAATTATCAATATCTGAAGTTTTATGCTTTTTTCCCCGTGACTGCGTGATAAAAGGACACGCAAGGCAAGGTGTCACCTTTTTAATAAATAAACTTAAGCAAGAAGAGGACCTGTAGAATTCCCTTCCAATGCTCCTGCGTTATGGGCACATGAATACTTTTAACAGTACTTTTAAACGATTTTTTCATCCCACTCGTGCACACTCGTAGGCAGTTAACATTATTTCTGCTAATAAAACATACCCCCGTGTGCTATTCACTGTTAGCTTTCAGAAAATATCCTATTCATTCACCTAAAGATGTCATAAAATAAACCACAAGCATGGGAAAATTAGAAAAAAAGTGTTCCTACCTTTTCTAGTATGGTGTGTACCGTTGTCTTGGACCGCCACCCCTTCCATATCCACCGTGCTGTGAGCCAAAGTTTGAAGGAGCTTGCTGGTAGTTACCCATGTTACCGTAACCATTGTCGTATCCATAACCATCATAGCCGCTGTAATAACTAGGATCAGAGTATTGCTGGTATCCATGACCGCCATACATATTGTATGTGTACTGTCCACCTCCACCACCACTGCGATCACGATGGCTAAATCCACGACCCCCTCCGCGTCCACCACGACCCCCCGAACGTGCCCCCTGACCATCTTTAGGTTGAGCTTTCTTGATTTCAACTTGTTTGCCGGAGATTGTGATCCTTTTGAGGCAACAAAGTTCATCCACTATATCCTCGTCTTCAAATTCAACGAAGCAGAAACCACGATGCTTTTTCGGCTCGTCTTTCTTCATGATCAGGTCCACAAGGGTTGGCGCAATTCCGCGTGCTGACTCGGCGACGGCTTGCTTTATGTCTTCCATGGTCGTCTCGTCTTTCAATCCACCAATAAAGAGTTTCTTTGTTCTATGATGAGCTGTTGCGCTGTCTTCATTTCTAGGAATAGCTCGCTTTACTTCGACGGTTTTGCCATCGATCGTATGGGGTTTTTCTCCTAAGACCTTTAAGACGCTTTCTCTTTCGGCGAAAGTCACGTAGCCGAATCCTCTAGAAGCCTTGCCTCCATCGCGTATTACCACGCAGTCTGTCATTTCTCCGTAAGACTCAAAATACGTCTTTAAAGCTTCATCTGATGTGGACCTGTCCAAACCACCAACAAACACCTTCTTCAATGGATCTTCGTTGGCCTGATCATTCGCCATGTTTTCGTTTCCCTTTTCGAAAGAGCTAATGTCTTGTTATAGGAGCTAATACAGGAAATAGTATATCGATACTCTCAAAAGAAGTAAGTTGTGCAAGAGAGATGCGGAAGGGAGAGACACGCTTCTTCTTCAAGAGTAGCACGTGTTCACATGGCTCTTTTTTTGATTGGCCGATTAATAAACTTAAGAATGGCTTTGATTGGATACTTGAATGAACTTGAGTGGCATTTTATTATCGAAATATTCGCGGGCTTAAATTCAAAATGGCGTTCAAGCAGAGGTGATTTCGGAATCTCTTCTAAGTTTGTTTCATTTCCAAAAAGTCGTGTTGATTAAATGAGCGACATTTATTTTTGTCACATTTAAGGTTGTCTGAGTTCAAGTCCGCTCTCGCTGCGAAAGAGATTGATCTTAAACATCTCCGAAGACTTTGCTTTAGCGGTGTGTTGTGAATAATTCCTATTTATCATGATGAGTGTTGTGGTCACATCACATTATCTGTAACTTATCCTGATTAGATGTGTCAATCTCCTATCTCTATTTTGCAGGAATTCCTGATGGATCTGGAATTCGATCGGTGTGTTGGAAGGTGAGCAGTGAAGTTTGATGATGGACTCACGCGAAATTTGCGTGGCTTCGATCAACTCATCAGCTATTCTAACAATTTGTGGATTACCTTGGAAACCTTTGGCAGTAAAAATTATTCATATTCTCAACCATCAGCTTTTCGATGGCCTTATTGCATTAGGGTTAGGGTTAGGGTTAGATAACGTTTTTATAGGGAGACTACTCTTAATTTATTTCCTTCTTTTTATTGGTCTGTATATTACGAGTTACTGAACTTGGACATGAAATTGAAAAGTGGAGAAGAGGAACCCAAGAAGCATACCATAAGGAAGATGGATACTGGGAGTTCAACTTTGAAGAACTCATAGCTTGCAATGCACTTTCCTTTGTTACAGTTGAACCTACTTGAAGCTACAATAAGTGGCACCATATTAAGTAGTCATCCTGTTTTAAGGGGCAGTTGTCTAAGTCCCAAGATTGATTCACCTTTAAGTACTTTAACTTTCACCTCTGATGAGAGTGTTACCTCTTAAAGGTGAAACCATGCACATTTTAACACTATTTTCAACAAACAGACCACGATTCTTTCACATGCTTCATGTGCAATAAGATTTGACAATGTTCCATTTCTTTGAGATGTTATAATTGCAATGTAATAATAAGATGTGAGATGGATATTTAGAAGTTACATTCTAAGGTGATGTATAAATTTCAAAGGAATTCTTTTGAATTCTATAGTTCTTCTTCTCAACTAAGTGAAAAAAGTCAGTATTTGTGAATATATAACATACAAAAAGGACAGTACAAGTTATTGACCAACTCCAGTTATGCTGTTGTTGGATATTTTCAGCACACAGCACAGAACATATCAATGCAGGGAAGTCCTTTTTCCATGGCAGCAAGAATTTCTGAGTTCGACCTTCATATCTTTTTACTTTTTCACTGCTGTTTTTGTATCTTTGGGGGTTCAGATTCTCTTTTACTGCTGACATTTTGTAGGTCAAGTAAACTTGCTAACATTGAGTACGCTGACAGTGAAATGAGTACACTGACGGTGAAATGAAGCATGTGAACTGAGTTTATTTCATGCAGTTGTTAGGTGATTCACATGGAAGTGTGATCACTAGTGTCACTCTCCAGTGCTCTTAAGCTACATAGTAATTATGTTTGTGTTTGACTTTAATTTAAAGCAAAAAGAAACAGAGAGTTGTGGAAAACCAGTTTAGTTTACAACATCAAGAGATGCCTGGGCAACCCGGAACTCAGTTGAAAAAATTGTCCCCTAAATTGTTATTTTCCAGTGGGACAAGTACTTTTGATGTTCCATTCTTCCAAGATCAAAGCATAGATAGCTGGGACAGGCTGATGATTGGAGATTTTTTTCCCCTGTGCCATGTTGAAATTTTACTATTAGAATTTTACAGCACCTTAGAATTTTTTTGGCCTGACAACTAATTGTGAAATATGCTTATCAAGTGCTTTAGTAAATGAATTGAAATTCAATGTTTTGTTTTACCATTGAAGCTCCTTTTAGGTTACCTTCCTCCAGAAAAGGATCTCTGGCCTGAGACACTCAAAAGACAGAGGTTAGCTGGCTATTTTGTTACCAATATTATTATGAATGAAATCTCTATGGACAGGAATGTAGCATAAAGTGCTTTTTCCTAGATTGAGATATGTCAAGTCCTTGTCACACTATCTGCTTACATGTTTGTTATACAGCTGGGCCAGGTTGTTGGAAAGGGGGCTACTGGTAATCTAGGATTTAAAGTTAAACTTGGCTCTAATTTCTCATGTAGAAGAGCATGTTCAAGAGCTATATGTAAGATTTTGTTGAGGTTTATCTCAATATGACATTAGAAACTAACAGAAAAAGATTATAAAAGAAAAATGCCCTTGCAAAGCTTTTAAACTAAATAAATTTACACTAACCCTGGGTCAGGTTAATCATGTTTTTTGAATAACCTGGCCCAAATCCTTTAGCTCATTCTGATAAACAATTTTATTTTCAGATCCACTTACAAACAGTTTGTTGAAGAAATTATCATTGAACAATGTAAAGGAACTAAGTCTGGAAAAGATTCCAAGGAATTTGATGTTGATCATGTAAGAGACCTAGCTGAAATTATATTCTTTAAGCAATACAATCCTTTTTTTATACCATACTATCCCTGTAAAGGAGAAGCCTTTTATAAAACTCTTCCCCTCCCACACCCCTCAAAAAACATGATGATGATGAAAAACATAATGATCATGATTAGGAAAGGGACGTGTATGCAACAGTTTTTTTAATTGTGTTCCTCTCCCTAAGCATATTTAAATCACTCATGCATATGAACTAGAGCTCTGTAGTTCAGTGAATTTTTTTAGTTGTTTTTCCTTCTGGTTTGACATTGTGTATGTCTCTTTTGTTGCTAATGAGCATAATAATGATAATGGTGTTTATGCTGCCACATTTGATGAAACATGAAAATTTTAATCTTATTATCTTGAAAACTCACTGATCAGTGTGTTCAAGTTCTGTGTAAAATTCATGAAAATTAATTGGGGTCTTTTTTTCATTTGATCACTTGCTTTATCAATAATATCTGTCCCGAGTGGATCTGAACATGATACATATTTTTTGCTAAGTTCCAAGATCTAAGTCCCCACAGTCAGAACAGTGCTGTTCCACAGTCATCCAGACAGTCAGTCACATAGACACAGGTTTCCCAGAAATATCAAATGGCTGGGAAAACCGATCACTGACTCTTTTTTGTGATATATACTCAGGAGGAACTCTTGAAAAAGTTTTCAAAATGGAGACTTATCCATGTTTTGAAAAAATTTGCCAGCAGTTTTAAAATGAGGTTGAGTAGACATTTTTAAGAGACTTGCATGGTTGCTATGTTTCTTGTTACCAGTCTCACACATAGTACATACACAGAACTGATCACCTTATGTGGTTGAGAAAAACTTCTTGTCTGATTTGTTGATCATTCAGTGTGCAATTCAAGATGTTTGCACACCAGCTGACTGACTTACACTATTCACTTCATTTGTTAATAATGGAAACAGGACTTTGTGCCATCTAATTCTGTGTTAAGTTCTACAAGTGATTAACAAAATCAGGAAACCACAAAGTGGGAGTCCAATTTGTTAATCATGAGTATGATAACAGACAGAATTGGACAAGACATAGTCCTGTGACCAACTAATCATAACCATTACAATTTCTGAAAAAAAAACCTTTGAACAAATTCCTCCAGGGGAAACAATGTCTAAATTTAAAAGTTCCTCCATTTTGGAAATTCCCCAGTTTTTCTGAAGATAAGTGGTGGTTGCTTTGGTTATTGTGATCAGTTCTGTGATTGGCAGATTTAGCCGAGTGGCCTAAGTTGGCTGCTTCAACTGTCCGATTACAGCCAACTTTACAATTACACTGTCCGATTACAACTCTACAAATTAATTAGTGAAAAATTAAGGGGTTAGTGCACCATTCGCATTTGTGGAAATTGTAATGGTTATGATTGAGGATGTTTTTGTTTTAATTTGTAGCCTTTGAATCCAAATCCTGACAGTCAGTGGCTTGCCTTTTTTAAAGACAATGAAGTGCTATTGCAAATTGATAAGGATTGCAGGTATTTTAAAAATTTTTTCAAGCATTGATTGATCAGAAAAAAAACAAGGTCTTGATTAACTGGTAAAGAAATTCTAGCTCAAATTATCTGCAATTGGCTGGTGTGCTATAAATTTGGAGAATCCAAGGGGCTATATGTAATATAGTATATATATTAATCATTTTAATTGGAACAGAAACTTCTATCAAAGTAGAGGGTAATGTCAAACCAGTCTGGTCCAGAAGGTATGAATTAGTTCATCCTGAATCTCATATGGAATTTATCACTTTATAAAGGTATTAGGTGAACTTTGTTGAGCTCTGCTGCAAATACATGTCTCCTTTTGTCGAGGTAGGCATGACTATAATAAATTGATATGAGGTAAGGAAGGGGCAATCAAAAGTGCTGCAAATGAACCAGTTCATGAAGTGGAGTTCTGTTGCTGAGATTAGTTCAAATAAGTTAATGATTTATTTTATTTTTCCTAGATTTCAGAACATTCAACAATCCTAATATCTAACTGATAATATTAGTGACTCATCAATGTCTAAATGTTTGTGAAACATTAATTGGTTATCATTTATAAACCATCCATTGATTACTGAATGATTACAGTCATGTTACTAGTATGTCTCGTTAGAGATACAATTGGTGAAAATACAAGGGAAAAACATCTTAGAGCTAAACTGTAACAATGCTCTGAGTATTGTCAGCCAAAGGGCAAATTGACTGTTTTAATAACAATATGCAATACTCACAGCATTGATTTAAAAGTTCTCAGTTGACAGATTTTTTTTCCTAGGAAAGTAAGTATAGGGATGGAGCTTGTGAGTTGCATTTAAACCAGCTATGGAGATAGGGACACTGGTTTGTTTACTCTTTGAGTGATCCCTTTATTTTTTTTTCATCACTGCTGTTACAGAAGGCTGTGTCCAGATATTTCCTTTTTTCAAATAGCAACAAAGTATCCTAACAAGAAAGTCACAACTGGTAAGAGAGAGCCTTTTTTAACTTTAAAGGGTTTAATCCAGCATATTTCTAAAAACATGGGCAAAGAAACAAAGAAACAATCAAACATAAGGCAATAAGAGGAAGGCTGTCAGCACAAAGCAAACAAAAAATGATTGAGTAATTTTAGAGAAGTCCTTGATATCTATAGGAGAGTACTTTCTAGGTCAAATGTTGAATTCTGGTTTTCAAAATTGATTGGTCAGTTCTGCTGTGATGTCAGAAGGACTGAAACCTCCAGGTGTAAGCTATTGACAGTCATGAAATTAGGAGATCCTCGCAGCTAAGAACACTACTGAAACGAGTAGTTGTAAATAGGACCTGAAAAAAATTTCAGGCCTGTACGGGATTTGAACCCATGACCTCTGCGATACCGGTGCAGCGCTCTACCAATTGAGCTAACAAGCCAACTGGGAGCTGGTCAATAAATTGGGTCCAAATAAACATCCAAGTGAATGAAGATTTTAGATATATGAAAATTCACATATTTGACAGTCAGTTGAAGAAAACAAAGAAATACATGAAAAAAAAATGTTTTAATACAACATTGACTGAAATATAATCTATACAGACTATTGCTAGAATTTAGTTTTGAATTTATTTGTGCACTTCCAGAATTAATTAATTGCTTTCTACACAATGATATAGGTTGGGACATTTCAGTCGCTTTAAATTTGCTTTTATTTGTAAAAGATACTATTTGATCAACAATATATAATATCCTGATAAATTAGGAGAAGACAGAGATTTTGAAACCCTGAGGGAGCGTGTCTTGCGGACCCATCTAGAGGCATCTCATGTTAATACCAACAGAAGTGGACTCAAAAACGTAAGAAGAAACAGGCCAGGTTTTATTACATGATGGGTGATATAAGCATTCAAAATTCATAATTTTCTGCGATAAGATTTAAACTTTGATGCCATGTACTTTAATTTTTAAATAATCCTTTCACCACCAATTTCTTATTGCCTACCAAAGAAGTTATTTTTAATTAATAAATGAGGATTCAATATGATTGTACTATCCCTTCTGAAATAGTTTACATTTCTAAAATAACAAATTACATCTTCCGGTAATCTTTTGAGTCTGCTGCAACTTGTGTGGATTTTTTTTGTTCTTGCCACATTTTGATGTCATGTAATTATGATTTTTTACTGAACAGATGCATGACAACACAGGATCTATTTGCTACTTTGAGTTAAGATAAATTTAGATATTGATTCCACAATTATATTGAAATATTGCTTCAAAGATGGTATATTTTCTTGTTTTAAGTTATCTGCACCAAGGAAAATAGCCCCAGAGGAATATTTTGTTCTTGGAGATGGGGAAGAAGCACATTGGGAGGTAAGGGAGCTCTTTTCTTTAAGCCTGTTTCCCACATTGTTACTGATAATTGCCAGCTCACTTGGCTCATTCAAATGTACAGTTGTGGATGGTTTCTTGAGTTATTTTCACTGAACTTCATTTTTAATTTAGTCAAACTGTTCTTCTTCATACATGTCACAATGATGTATTTTTAAGACTCCATTTTTTTGTATTGTTGAGATTCAAAGGTTGGTATCAATCAACCGAAACTCTGCTCTGTGTAACTGTAGGACACCTGCACTTGATAATTAAGTTTTATGTATTCTTCGTGTTTGTGCTGAATTTTATGTTTTAAGTTCTCCAAAAGTGTGGTAGTTATAATAAGGTTACTGATAAAAAAGATATATATTTAGTTTGATTAAATTGCATAAAAACCTTTAAAAGTTGTCTTGAGTAGGATTCCAAGGAAAAAAAATCACAATCACAGTCTTCGGCATTGATTTGAAGCTCCAACCTTCCAATTTTGAAGCAGGATGCCTCACTAACTGAGCCAAAAAGATGTCTTTTCTTTGCCTTGGCCTTGTGGAATAAAGTTTAACATCTACCTTAATTTGACAACCAAGGTCAAAATTTATCATCTCTCTAAATTTACTTGCAAGGGTAAACTTTCCCAGCAGAATGCACTAAGCCTGGCTAGCTTACCAGTGACTTGTTAGATTTTTCTTTTCCTAAACTCATGACAAAAACACCTTCTGAGAAAGAAATAATTTGCGTTCCATTATTCTTACTATCATAACTTTTTTTTGAGTCTCATAAAATAGGTCATTCTATGGCAATATTCAGCACATGCTCTTTTTTCTGGGCAATTACATGTGCAACAATTCTTACAAAAGGATTTACAGTTTAATGAAATCAATTCAAGTGAAGTATTATGATATCATATTAATGGTGTATGGTTATAAATTTCAGGTTGTAGAGAGAATATTATATGTCTATGCAAAACTTAATCCTGGGTTGGGTTATGTTCAGGTGAGAAAATGTTTCACAACATTTGACACTATATTAATTAAAACATAATGATAACACATGCTTCTTTCTGATAATGATTAGAGAAGTAAAAATATCCCAGTGTTTACGGTGTTCAATGTAAGCCTCTGAACTCATTGACAACTTCTACTATAAGTAATCTTTGACCAATTACAGTCTAGTAGTTGGCTATTTACAACAGAGTTTTCATAAAGAAATATGGTATAAGGAGGAAAGAATGAAGTAAGAGCAGAATATTCTTCATGCCTGAGTAAGAAAGAGTTCAGGTCATTGAAATTAGGCTAGAGAATTAATTAACTCCCAATGTACAATGAGGACCTGTTCTTTTATTAAGTAACGTTTATTTGCTGTTGTGGATTATGCTTTTTCCCAGGGTATGAATGAAATAATTGGACCACTGTACTATGTTTTCTGTTCTGATCCCAACCCAGAATGGCAAGGTTTGTCAATAATTGACTTTTGACTTTCAATCTTTTGGCAACCTTCTTTTCTTTATACTAGATACACCACATACAAAAATTAATGGCACTAGTTGATTGAAAATAAATGGTCAAGTGATTTATTAGTTTATGTCATCGTAGTCATGTGTTACTGACTGTACCAGTAAATCATGATTAAGCCATTGACTGTTGTTAATAGGTTATTTGTCTCTGCATTTTCATTTTACAGAAAATGTTGAAGCAGATGCATTCTTCTGCTTTACGAATCTGATGTCAGAGATTCGAGATAACTTTATCAAGACTCTGGATGATTCAGCTTGTGGTATAGGTGAGTTTAGTAGCCTGTTACATGTTGGCAACAAGCATTTATCCATACTGAAATAGTATTTTCAGAGATTTTTTCCAATTTATCTCCATTGTATCTTAAATTGAGAAAGAGTATATTCCTGCCACCTTTCAGGAAACTTGATGAAAAGTGTTCGAAGCATGTTGAAAGAGAGAGACATCATATTGTACAGATACCTGGTAATTATAACTTAATAAATTTGTCCACTGATCACAGGAGTTAGTTCTTTAACATAAAAAAATGAAATAGGGGATATTTTAGTTATGTTAAAACTAGCACCTTTCTTTGTTACAAAATATGTTTTGCTGTTTCTATGCTTCAAAGTATAGGATATTCAAGCATAGACCTTCAAACACACCTCTTTTTTAAACTCACAATGCAGTGAAACAGCTTTTGTAGGAAATGTCATTTCTTTGTGTTTTCAGCCATTACTTACTTCCTCCAAGTGTTGTGATTTCAAGAACAAATTCTTTATGATAACTTGAAATTTACTCTCACTCAGAAGTTGGCAGACTGGGGTGTGGGTCTGCTGAACTAAGGGTGGCCATACCAAGATCATAATGAATGACAGGACTGTATTTAGGAGTGAAATGTTAAACTGCCTCAACTTTTCTTCCTCTTTGTTCTGAGAATATTTTCTATACAGTGAAACTTCTTGACATGTTTTCTTTGCATCTTGCTATTTAGTTCAACTAGAATTATAATGCTTAATTACAACAGTTAGCAAATAAAAGTGAACAATGTAATATAAAACCATGCTAGATTATAAATGAAACTCAAATCCCTCATGAAACTTTCTAGAGGTAGTACAGACTTAACGTAGCACAATAGAGATGTCTGCTGAAGACAGGTTCATTTACAATGAAAGTGGGAGGAAAATTTGGAAATGATCTACTTCCACCATGATTAGAGGTTTCCATGTTCTATAAGGCACTGTTAGTGAAGGTTTAAGTGATTTTTATGAAGTATACATCTATTGCAGGAAGAGCAACAGATGAGGCCACAGTTTTACAGTTTCAGGTGGTTAACATTGCTGTTATCTCAGGAATTTGCCCTCCCAGGTACAAGAAATAAAATCTAACAAATTTTGCTTCTAGGAACTTTCCCTCCTGGAGACCTCCCTAAGTGTCTTCAAGTAAACTCTATATGTGGGTTGTGAATTTTGGAGATTTTTGGTAGTTATATATTGAACAAAACTTGTGCAACATGACAGAACTAGTCATTCACATAAAGGAAGTGTAACCTTTGACATTCAAGTTAGAAAAAATAGTCTGAAACCTCAACATTTATTGTCTTTCACTTAACTTGTTTACAGGTTATGCTGAAATGTGCTAATATATGCTGATTATCAATTGAAATTAAGTTACTTTGTTTAACTGCATTACAGATGTCATCAGGGTGTGGGATTCTCTTTTTGCTGACGAGAAACGTTTTGATTTCCTGATTTATGTGTGCTGTGCAATGCACATGTGAGTAAATTAAGTAAACAATGTTAATTCTTACAGATGATGTTACTATAACTTTTGTAAATTGTGTGCATTATCTTGAGTGCATTTTAAAAGAAGTGAGTAGGACTAACATGAGTGTATACTTTTTTTAGGGTGATAAGGGATCAACTTCTGGCTGGTGATTTTGCTACAACTATGAAACTTCTGCAGGTATTAAAAAACAATAATAAATAAATAACAAAAAAATATATAAATTCCACTGTTCTTGTCTTTTAACCAACCGTCAAAACTACCCACCAGATTAATTCTGATATTGCAGTGTTCATTAGATAGCACTGTGTCTCCTGGTAGAAGTTCTCTGTTATCAACTTTTGGTGGTGTTAATTACTAATTGTCCAGAGTCTAACAGTTTGACTCACAGTTGAATCACCATGACAACCTTAATGCTAGTGGTTAAATTTCACTTTGCAGTAATTTAAAGTTCTTTTTTTACTTGTTTTAAGAATTATCCAGATATTGACATTCACACAATACTCTCCAAAGCAATGGATCTCAAACGTCCAAGAGTTACGCCACCCAGTCCTTCACAAACACAGCAAAGACAGAAGGGTGGATTTCAGTTTAAGAAGAGATGACAACTGTTTCTTCTGAATATGTCAGTCAAGTGTTGGAAGAAATTAGCATTTAATAATTAATTTGTGATTTTTAAAGATGTTGAAATACAGTCCATCAGTGGTTTTTTTCAAGGGTTTCCTACAGTTGTCAAATCAGTGGAATCAATTACCTTGTTGATAATTTTGTGGGTTTTTAATTTTGCAAATTTTGCAACTGAAAAAAAATCACAAAATTTAAAACTGGCAAACCAAAATGATCCCGAAATTTAATTTAAACCCACAAATTTTAATCTCACATATAGACTTCAAATTACAGATAAAAATGATCAGCATGTAATATAAGAAAAAACATATAGGATAGCTATCAACAAATACACAAGTTATTAAGTTAGTTCTATTTGTATATTCTGTCGTGAAGTGACATTAATTTGCAAAGATTTTGCATATAAAGTAGAAAATGTAGCCATCATTTTCATTTGAATGGCTAGATTCTTACAAATTCCTTAGAGTATGTTTTATGCAGTCATCAAAAGTTGACATTTTGAAAAATTAAGAGGAGTTGAGAACCCTTGAGTCACAAAATCTAATGCCTTTTTTGTATTTGCCCATTTAAATCCCACAAAAAAAACCCTGCACCAAAATGCCAAAATTAGGTTGCAGTTAGGTACATGGAATGTACAATCAATCAATCAATCAATCAGAGAATGTTGTTGTGAATATGCCTTTTATATGAGAACAGCTTGGGGAGGGTGAAGGGTGGGGAATGTAGGCTCGTTTGATTTTTAGACTTGTGGCATGATGATCTACATCTTTTGAATTCACTGTGGGGAATATGTAGTTACTTTCTTTAATATGTTCTTACATATTTTTCAGAGATCTTGGGCCACCAGGGTTGACATAAGTAGTCCTTGAACTGGCTTCAACTCTGTTTTACACTCAAGCAAAAATGATATTCTCAGTACATGGTAAATCTGTTAAAGATGGTGGGGTGGGGTAGGGTGAGGGAGGTTGTTGGTACCTTGGATGTGATAACATTTCTTTGAAGGAAAGTAAAAGTTATCTTGTCATTAACTTCATGCTAGGGAACCTATCCTTTCAAGCATTTTATTTTGATCCCTTTTGTTTTTGTTTTTATTTGTTATTTTCTAAAATAGGGTTGTTTTGGTGAGATTATCATGTATGATGCAGTTGAGTATCAGTCTAATACTTTTCAATATGATTTTAACAACAGGATTATGATGATCATAATTGTCCAGAATTGATTAGTACAATTTGTAATCAAATCTTAGTATTTTGGTGCAACAATACTAATATTATGACATTCCATCACATAGAATTATTTAAATGTGTTGTTGGTAGAAAGGATTTGGACTTTTCCAAGCATATTACAAATTAAAAAATGTTATTTTGTTGTAAATCACTCTGCTTGTGATCAGGATTGTTCCATGGATCCTTGATGTCCCTCTAATTCTAATGCCAACATCCTTATCAGTCACAAGAACTTTCATTGTTCACCTGATCCTTCAATATTGTCTACATATGAAAGAACACTTTAACCCTTTCAACCACAAGGTGTCATCAGTAATTCTCCTTACTGTCTGCCATACAATTCTTATTAAGTCAGTTCCGAGAATTTGGTATTGGATCAACTAATTATTTCCTAATTCACATTTTTCCGTATTCCCGTCACTTAATAATGTATCAACATTGAAAGGAAAACTTCTTCTTTGGTCACTCATGGAAGTTAAAGTGTTCAGGTGGTAGTTACTACACTACATTCTGTACAGTTCGATTGTTCAATGAAACAATTCAACAAAGATATTATCATGATAATTTGTGAGAAAGAGATTAATTTTTTTTAAACACAAAACGTGACCGTATTTATCCTGGTAGACATACCTAGTTCTTAAGCTCTTGCTACACACGTAACTCGTTTTAAAATAAAAAGGACAAAACCAGAAAAACGTAAAACGTCAAAGGGCATTACAAATCTGGGCTTGGAAATGAGTCGCAAATTCGACGAATCAAGCATACGCGGTTTCCTTTTGATTATACATTAGAAGGCCAGTGGCCTGCATAGGTCAAACGGAAGACAAGAGGTGCTACTGTTACACCCCAAGTGAATATATGCAAAACTATCACCACAATCATTTAAAGCAAAGCAAATTAAACAAATCGATGGATCACATGAAAAAGGTTAACCCTATAATTTGAGGCATTTTGTATGCAGGTTGACTCATAAGCCTGCTTGAATATGCGGTGCTTTTTTTCTCCTCGTTGTCTTTTTATCTTTCACTGTTTTGTGTGGTTTTCTCTTTTCCATAAGTTGTAAAACTGTTCGTCGGACTCTTCTTGTGATCGCACCTGCTACTCCCCTACATTTGTGAACAAACAGAATTCAACCAACCGGACATTATCCCTGGGGCTTTTTCCACTTTTTATGGTCTCATGAAATAAGCTAAGATAAAAGAGTACCAGTTATTTTGCTTTGGAACAATTAATCAGACTAATCAAGAGTAATTAGCGTATATCCAATGCCTTTTTCCTCTACTTGTTTCTGGATAGCAACCGAGAAAATCTTCCGTTTCTGAATTGGCTATCAGACATATCTCCTTCTCACTCACGGAGTCTTCGAACGAGTGACCAGTGGTACTGAACGGTGATATTATCTAGTCAGGGTGGCGTTGAAGTCCTTATCCTTGACCTCACGTCTTGTATCATCCTGCTCGGAACTTGCAATCAGTAGCTCATAGGATTGGTCTATTTCCTTCTTGGCCCGTGCTGTGTCTTGGTATTCAAAGGAGCCTTCCTCGTGCAACTCTTTCCTGATAACAAATGTCACACACAGTACGAAAAGAGAAAATACCGCCAGCATCATTGCTCTTTCGAAGCTTGTACTTGACAACATTCTTCTCGTAGAATATGATCTCGCTTTGCAAGATGAACTACCAAGTATCGACGACTCAAACAAGAGAATATTTGTTTTCTCTTTATGTTCGGTGTTCGACTTCTGACACTGGGCTTACCGTAAGATGCTCTAGTCTGCTCAAATGTTACAGTTTTTCGAAAATGTGTCAAAACATTTAAGATAATCTCTTCAGAAGTGACAACTGATATTCCGTCGGTTGAGTGACTATGGAGTGATATTCATAATTTATAATGCTTTTAAAAAATAAAAATTTGTCGGGGTATCGGGCTGTTTATGGAGGCGTTTGAAGTCACATGCTTTGAATATTATGACAAACATAAAATGAACTAATTTCCGTCCGTACCTTTCTAATAATCGTTCTTCACTTAAAATGGGACTATAAAAAACCTAAATTTGTTTTTTTACCTCATTTGATACCAACAAATCACACTAACCTGAGAGTGCGAGTAATCATAAAAATTCTGGAGGTTTGTCATGTTTTGATTTTCCAACAGAGTTTATTCAACGCTTGGCCAATTGCATTTGGCAGTTAAATAAATTTACTATCCGCGCCAAGAGATTTCAACGGGTGACCATCAATGAAGATCTACTGCAGGTCACCCCAGTAAACAACAAAAGTGCTTCGGCGAAATATATTCGTTTTTTCACACTACAAGAACCATTACTAGTACCATTCAGATAAAGTTATAAGCAAAATTTTAGGAACACGAAGAGAACACGAGTTCCCCCTCTTAACTTTTCTTTTTCAATTAATTCACTATTTCCAAACTTGGTTATGGGCAACCCTGAGGAATTTTAAATCGGCGCCAAAGGTAACATTTCCCAGCGTTTGCTAAACGACACTGGTCACTTCTAACGTAAATACCTTTTACTGCCACAAAGTTAGTTTTGAAATGATCTTAGGTTGGTTCAAAGGTGTTAAAGTTTAACATAGTGACGAGTAATTTAACTTTCCTTTTTCTAAAGCAAATGAAATCCAATTAGAGCTTTCGAATGCGGAACAGACCCTTAGCCAAGCACAATTCGCCCAGACTCCGCCTACCAGTGTAGATGAAAGGCATATTTTAAATACTTTAACGCACTTCCACTCGTGAAGGCGACTATCCCTTACCGCAGGATTCTTACATCAGAAGAACCAAACAGCAAAGTATGGCTAGTGAGAATCTTACTCAAGTTTTATGATGAACGGCCGAATTTACCAAACTACCTTAACTTTGAATAGATTGGTTCAAGCCGACATAACGCTTACTACCGTTCTCTAGCAATTAGCTACCCGACATGTTCTCTCTCCAAGAGGAAGCAGGGGTGGACCGAACGAGAAAGCAGAACAAACCACACAGAAATAAAGATTTATTAAGAGGACCATCGACTGAAAAATCTTGTACAAACACTGACTATGTCAAACATACATTTGGACATTTTGAAGTTGAAGAACAAAAAGGACAACGTTAGACCGCTTTACCTTTAGATAAAATATACCAAGGTCCAGTTGATCAAAGGGCTGATAACGCTGTCCAGCGGATAAGTGTTAACAAAACTTATTTCGCTTTCCACCGAGTGGAGATTTACTCAGTGGATAGCGTAGTCCACCCTTCCAGCAATCGAGACCAGTACACTAACATCTTCATATCGAAACGCAATTCATAAACTACGAAGCCATAAAAGTTGGAGACGTACATCTCCTTTGTTTGACCGTAAGTTACATAAACTTCGTTCAGCGTGAATGGTTGCAACGCTCTCTGACTGGTCTATAACAACAGGTTTCCCACAGTCGATCAATCAGGTGTAAAAATGCAATCTTAGCTGATATCATTAGTTTTCCCTTAAATTTTTACTCTCTCATTTGTTGTGTTGGCAATTGACTATACATTGTTTCGGGTTCCAACAAACCCGAATAAAAACTCTTCATAGCACGATGTTGTATCATAAATGGGGCAAGTGAGGGCAGTACTATGGGTGGTATGTTACACATCATACTTCATGTCAACAAAAGCCTCTGTTTGGCGAGATAATAATCTCCTACCAAATGGAGGCAAAATTTTTTGCAGCGCTTGAGACAAAGTACTTACAGGCAGCTCACTAGGAAAACTTTTACTGTAAACGACTCTGAGAAATAAGAAGTCTGTCTCTTCTTTGTGACAATAATAATAACAGTAATAATAATAATAACAAAGACATAAAAAATTATAATAATATGATAAAAATGACAGTTTTGGGTCTAGAATTTAATCTTAAGGTATGAAATTGCGGAACATCACCAGATATTTCCGAGCCTTTAGACCAATGGCGCGCGAGCAGAAATAGTTAATGCGTTATCAAATAAATTCATTACAATAAAGCGACACAACGATAAGACTGTGTGCTGATACTGGCATAGAGTAGGGTAAAAAGAAGTTCTTTTCCATTCTATTTGCTATTCAGTCTGCGCAACTCTGAAGGAGGCTGAAATATTTCCTTCTATGTGCTTGAAACCGCCTCAAAATATTTACGGATTGTTGAGTGGTCGAAGAATGTAGAGAGTTGAGGTCATAATCTGAACGAAGTGATGACACCATTAGTTCCTAAACCAGAAGAAGCGTGACGCTCCGCTGAAATGGCCGCCGTTTGTAAAGGCACGTTTAATGTCTTCGAATTTAGGAAGATTGGCCAGGTTACCAAGTGCAGCGACGGAAGGTTTAGTCGCTAGCATCCGGGAACTAACGCGCTTAATATCGTCGACTGAAACGTTTTCTGCAGAAAAAAAGGAGAAAGGTACTCTTTAATCATGGCGTGGGAATAACGGAAATAGACAGAGCTATTTCATCCACTTTCAATAGAAAGATACACATTTGTAAAAATAAATGTACAATGTATGTCTTCTTGAAGATGTAAAGCCAACAGGCTTTTCAAGACTGTCTGCGATTCTTCGAGGTTTCTACACCATGACACAACTAACGCGTGTACTCTCTCTAAATGGAGTGAGCACTGCTCACTGAACCCAGCTTGGAACTGAACCCGCAAAGTTGTTAAGACACCAAAGGTCACCAAAAATTGGATTACCCAAAATTGGATTTACTTCCTATTCATTATACACACTGACATTGTGATGAACATAGGATCACCTTACTACCTAAAGATGTAACAAGACCACGAACGAACTGATCTCAAGTGCGCTGAAAAATTAGAGAACTAAGGGCTAGTGCTGGGGAAGATGTTGGGAGAGCGGTAAGGTAGCTCTCCTGTCGTTGTGTTTTTTGATCGTGGGCATCCACGCTTCTGGAATTTCTATTCCACTATCCCTGTTGATGTTTTCAGGGTGAAGTCTTATATGAATTGGCTCTTTGACCCTGCGCGTGTAGTAAAAAGGGTCAAGATCAATAAACTTTACTTCGTTCCAGAGTAGCTTGTGTCTAGTGTTGTGGGCATGCCCTGAAACGGCGGAGGTCTCGTTACGGGCGAGTCGGATGTCTCGATCGTGCTCCTTAATTCTGTCTTGCATAGGTCTTCCAGTCTCTCCGTTGTGCACCTTGCCTCATTCACATGGAATCCTATGAATGCGATTGATCGTGACCTTTGTTACTACAAACACGGGGTCAAAGAAGCGATTCCTATAAGACTTCACCCTGACAACATCAACAGTGATGGTGGAATAGAAATTCCAGAAGCGTGGATGTCCACGATCAAAAAACACAACAATAAGAAGCCGTGCGACAGCGGACCGCCGAGGGAGCAAATCACAACAAGGATCGAAATGCACCAATCAGAGCTGTTGAAAAAACAACTAATCACAGCAGAGCATCTTGCTTTATAAGATCACACATGACTAGTCAACCTTATCGCCAGAAGAAGACTAGTAGTATACAGTCGAAACGTCGCGATCTACATCACACGTGACTACATCGTGAGACAAACGAAAAACCTAGCTTTCATCCCGCGATTTTCTATAGCTATTTTGACAGTTAGTTATCAAACATCCCGCGATATTGTATGGCTATCTGGACAGTTAGTTACTTTGTACTGTAATACGACGCGCGCGTTACGTAATACCCGTCAAAAACCGCAACTCTGTTTGCTCGCTTCTTGCCCGACTTTTGAGTCAGAAATCCATATAAATTAAAGCAGTTGGACAATAAATAAGTTATAGGACATTTTGGCGGTTAGCATCGTTGACAAAAACCTTTAACAGTTAGGTCCATACTTTTTACTCTTGCTTAGACGTTGCACTGTATGTAACGTTTTCCAATAAACAACCTAAACTATACGAAATACTCTTACACCACTGAATTAAGTTCATATTGACTAAAATTCCGCTTTAAACCAATTTTTCTTGCACTCTTCATGTGCTTTAACATTTTCTACCAATTAAACTCACTTTTTATAGCAACCTTGGACTTTGCCTATCATGTCAGGTCCTTGTAAACGGCCTGGATTTTATCACGTATTCCACCACATGCAAAGGGCAAAGTCCAGATAGATAACTACTCGACGAGCCCACTTGGTTATAAACACTTGAAAACCAACGAAATTCGATCTTTCATTAGGGAAAAATAGGTTTCAATTTTGGTTTCTGCAGTTAAATTAATAGTATGAAATTATTTTGGGCAGATAACTGTAAAGGAAGAATATGACTGGCCTGCATGTAAAACTTCACATACTGATTTGTATTCTAATGCTCCGCCGCAAGTTGCCGCTCTCAACGGAATCATGGGGATATAGGGATACCTCATCGAAAAATTAGCATTGAAAATACAGCAATACATGAAATAAATCACAACTAAGTCTTACCAATGCTTTGAAATAATTCTTGAGCAGACTTCCTTTTATTAAGTCCGAGAACTTGTCTAGAAAAAAAAAACTATGTTACTTCTTCTAAAATGGTAATCACTTCACAAACCCCGCTCAACGAAATTTATTGTCACTGAAACACGAAATTCTGTGGAGAAAGCAAACAATATTAGCTAAACAATTCTTCGCTTCACAGTGATCTCTGTCTCGGAACAAAAGAAAGAAAACAGCGAAAAAAAAAAAAAACCACAAAACCAGAACGCCACTCGCAACCAAAGTTTAAATAACAATTAAGTACAATTTTACCTTCCTATATCTTCAAATACAATAACTCTTGATTCTAGATTCATCATCAACATAGACTGGAGTTGCTTCTTGGCTCTCGCTACTTCAACCTGCAAACAATACATGATATGGTTGTAGCCCTTCTGCACAAGAAACTACCTACACTAAGTGATAACATGGCCAGAGAACAGCTTGAGGAATCACTTTGCAATGCATGGGTTAATAGGAGGCATTTTTTTCCAATAAAATATAACATAAGTCATCTGATAAAAATATAATCGCTGTTGCAAAACTGTTCACCTAAAGAGCATAAATTACGAAGTGATTTCGAGGTCCGTATCGTCAGTTACGGACTTCGAAGGATCGTGAAATACAGCCTGCTAAATTGACCAGTTATGACGCACATAGTAACTAAGAGATGTAGCAAGAGGTTAATTGGTATACATGTAATATCCACGGCTTTAAGTAGTTTATGACCAATATACCCCCTTGAGTGTAAAACTCTTTAAGTTCCATACTTCATGATACTCTATTTCCAAAGTGCCTCTGTCATTGCAAGAGAATTATCACCAACCACTCCCATAGTGCATCATGTAATAAGAACATGGGCTTCACCACACCAGGGTTCCCTTTAACTAGACAAAGAAGTATGCAAATATGGAATGCTTATTGATTATGAAAAATTCACTTCTATTTTAGGAAACACACCTCATTCACAGAACCACTGACGAGATTAAAGTATTCCTTGACAAGCACCTGAGTGAGGTCCCGCAACTAAAGAGAGAAATCAGTTTAAAAAAATTATCATAATGTGCTGTGACACAAAAATATTAGTTTGAGTAAAAATAAAACAAGGAATCTGGAGTAGGGAATGTATCATTTAATATACATCTACACCTTTTAGAACCTTTGGTGTTTCTACTCAAAAGAGATGGGCTAAAGAAGAGTATGAGGACTCCCTGCTGGGTTAAATCACATCCAAGTTTCCAGGTAGGAACCTCGAACAAGCTGGCAAAGATGATGATGAATAAAGTGCACAAAACAAGGCATTTCTTGGTACAAAATAGAAAACTATGATGATGTATGAACACATGACAAACTCAGCTACAACAAAACTGAACACCTAGAAGTTTTATCTCCCTCCTATCACAGTTTCACAAAGAAAACAACCACTATAGCAAATAAAGACTTAAAAAAAATAATTTGGAGCACAAAAACTGTCCTTGCCTGACTAGGGTGAGAACTTCCATGGATACAAAATAAACCACTGTCTGCATAGCTGTGGTGGTATGCTGTGGCAGCATAAATCCAGTGATATCTGTTTAGGACATTCAAGTAAAGGCGAGAGTACATGCCCTTGCCAGGACCTCCTGCTGAAAATGATCCTCCTCCACCCATCATGGTGTTCAGAACAGTGAATGCAAAGAAGTCAGGGTCATCATAGTGACATGTTTCCAATCCAATGGAGAGGTGGGCTAGTTCTGGCAGAGGGGTGGGGCCAGGATTTATCCTGGGCTCAGCTCTGTGGTCCTACAAAACAAAAGTGATTATTAGTTACTGGATTAGTCAGTCTTAAAACAACTAACACAGCAAAATATAGCTCTTTGCTCAAAACCTATTACACTAACATCAAATCAAATGTAAACTAGGCCTTGAAATGAACCACTAATATTTCATCCAGAGTATCAAACAATTAACTTTTTCACTGTCTTTGCCTAAACTCACAAATACACTGGGAACCTTGGGTAACCAATACTTCCAGATATAATATATAGATTTAGCCAAGCCTAAAAGCAGAGCTCACATTTTTTTTTCCCGCACGTCTCAAGGGCACAACACCTTGCCCTGGCCGGGACTAGAGCCTGGGTAGTCTGATTTGGAGCCCAGTGCACTTACCACTGGACCACCGGACAGAGCCATGGCGTTAGCATGCCTGTGGTACAGTTGACCATGCATGTTAAAAGTAGCACCTTGTACAGTCGTACAGTTGTACATCCAAATTTTTTCGGCTTGATGGGTTACTACTATTTTGTATAATTATGGGGCTACACTCTGCAAGCTCCGCTATGATCCAAATATGTCCATGGTACTGTAAATTTGCAATATGCCAATTTTAATCCTGGACATCTAAACCTTTTTGACACAAACACTCCCTCCCATTCTAACAAGAAGCACTTTCTCTCTCTTTTTCTCTGGTAAACAAGAAGGTTGGGAGCACCTTGAGGAAAGTATAAAAATGTTAAGTGCACCTTAATAAAGCCTCCAGTGTACTGAGCAATAGATCGGTCAGGACTTGCAGATTTCTCTCCTCCTTTATGCCACACAGGTGGTTTCTTAAAGAAGTATTCATTTGTCAAGTCTATTAGATGTTGGTGGTCCACATTAACTCCTGCAATAACCATTCTGGATGGCTGATAGTATGTTCTTAAGTAGTCTTGCAAAATTGAAGAGTTGAACTTTCCTATGTTCTCTGGTGGACACAACTTAGGTAGGCCTAGTGTGTTATCACGGAAGGCTGCCTAAACAGGGAGATAAAAGCAAACAAAAACAAGTAATAGGTTCAAGAGAACTAAAACTTGCCAATTAACTCCAAAAAATTTTTTGTCACACAAGCATGTGTGTATTCAAAATGGTGCCAGTCACTTCACTTGCAAGCTCCACCAAACATTAATATTGTGACAGATGCCATCTATCATAATCATCACCATTCGCTTTGGCAATGGAATGGAGCAATGTTCTAGAAACACTAAATTTTGTTTTCTGAAGAAGTGAATGTCGGTAACTCCTCTCCCATTACTTTGCAATGTTTAATAATAGTATGAAAAAATGACAACATTAACTTTCATCACCATAAATTAACATTCTGTCCTGAGCAGCCTGCAGTTAGCTGAGGTATTTTAGGCAGGCCACCCAACCTAAACAACACAACTAAATTACCAAGCTTGTAAGACATGAGAAGAAATCAAATTTACAAAAAGGAACAAATATAATGAATAAGTAAAATTTAGAAATGTAAATAAGTAACACAACAAATATGTAAGAAATGGAAAAACTGACCACAGCTAAATAAAATTTAAAAATTTTCAGGAAATTTCAATGAAATGCAAATCAATATCTATCTTAACATTTTCAAGAATTTAAAAAGGTTAATTATCCTAGTTAGGTATGAAAGGCACTTTCTTGAACTCACAAAATTCTTTTAGGATACTATTCCATATCCTGTTTAAGAGTGTTGTTCACAAAATTTATTTGATTGAGTATATTCATTTTCAACTGAATTTCATTCTTATCATTTTACTAAAAGAATGCATGATCAATCTTTTTTTTATAACTCAAGATGACCCACAAAATACTGTACAGCTATGTAGTTGAACATTTAATGTATTAACATACAGTAATACCAGTAAGGAAATATTTCAATTCAACCTACAGCGTGAATCATGTCTGTGAGGACAGGTTCTGGATCAGGTCTCATTTCTATGTTCTCAAGTTCAAATTGGACTACCATCTTTTGCTCTTCAATCTACAAGTACATAAAAAGTGATATAAATGGAAAGAACATGTAACGAGGTGTACTATTTGAACAATAAAACATGGACTAAATACATCAAAAGTGTCACTCTGCTTGCACAAACTGTTTGGTATTGTCAGATTTCCTAGCTTAACTTCTTGGAGACTGAAAAAAAAAGTTTCTGCTCTTGACTGAGTTTATTTAAGGAAGTATATTAGACATATTTCACGATAGCATGTGTACTTTACTTGGCAAAAAAATTCAATTTAGTCTTGTCTAAGTCTTTGAACAAAAGATTGAGCTTTGACTTCCTATGCACCTGGTGTTCAAATCTGTATTGCTAAAATTCTAGTGGGTGTATCAGGCCACTTTCACACTACCATGCCTGGATTACAGCTAAATGAGTACTGTACAAATAGCAAAACTTGTCTTGAAGCTAAACAGATATTCAATACACTGAACAGTAGACATGGAATTAGACATCCAAATACTAATAATCAAACTCAACAGTCCTTTGCGTATAATAGTCAATAATCATCACCTCTTGGTCTGTAAGTCTGGGCTGAAGTACACCCTCAGAAAGAACCTTCATTACTGTGGGCAGGCCACTTGTAAAGCAAGATGCTCCATAAATAATGGCATCCCTGTTGACATAAGGATTTGGAAAAAAATTAAAAGTGAGAAATAATTTCTCACAAATTTTACATTTTTCAATTGAAATAGAAAGGAAGATTTTGCATTCATACGAAGATTCCTTTGCCATGAATATCACAAAAAAGACATAATTATACAAAGTTACTAAAAATCGGGCCATCTACTCAATTTACTTTACCAAAGGAACCTTTAGCAGGGCTCAAGAATCTTGGTCATTATAATATAGAATGAAGAGGTTTATTGATATATCCTGTATTCATTATCACTTTTTTTAAATGGAAAGCACACTTCATTTTTGCTAATCATGGCTAGAGTTACAAGTCTTTAAAAACATCTTGATTACCTGAATGAGGAGCAGTCTGCCATGCCTCCAAACTTCTCTAACTCTTGTGTGAAATCATCATTATTCTGAAATTCCACTGTGCTCTATACAACAGGAAAGAGAAGCACATGTCACTGACTTTAAGGGCTGTGATCTAGGAAAGAAGGAAACAAGCATGTAGCTTTTTACCTGAAAAGCCAGTTTCTCCAACAAGTGTGATAAACCAGCAGGGTAATCAACCTCATATCTTGAACCTGCATCAATAACAACTGAAAACAGAAAAGAAATAAACCAGGAAAGGTGTACTGTGATAATCTTGATAAGGTTGGTAATTAAAAAACAACTAATCATTTAGAATATGGTAGCATGATCATAATAATTAAAACCTGCAGGATTTTATTCTTACTTTGTTTCCAAAGTATGAAATGAATAATGAGACTCTTCTCCTTGATTTCAAGCTTGTCTACGACAGCTTGCCCCCAACAGTATGTCACATTACCTGATGGCTAAGCAATTTCCATTTGTATCACAAGCACTGTGAGAGAAAAAGCATCTCATCCAAATTATCTGGAGAGAACTTTGCCTGGAGGGCTCAAACTCAAATTTCTTGATCCTGAGTCTAGCGGGCTAATCATTTGGACTGTGGGTTTTCAAACTTTTTTTGTTCTGTTATACATCAGGACAAGTTTTATTTTTTTAACTTGGCTCCATAAAATAATGGCCTATCTAATTTTGATCTAAAGTTAACTCACTACCAATAAAAGTACTTTTAATGACCCTATTCATTAAGTTTCCTCAGGGGCTTTGATTGTGAATTATTCCCAGTAATGAAATTTTAGATAACTATTTACTGATGGGAGAAGACAGACATTCTCAACAATAACACATGTCAGAACAAGTAATAAAATATTAATTATCATTTAATGTCAATTACTACAAATGAGAGGAAAGAATTCTTCAGAAAAGGAACTCCAGTGCTAAAGACTTTGATGAAGACGTGCCTAGCTACAAATTGGGTAAGTTTCGATGGAAGAAGAGTCACTGGAGATGAGGTTTGCTTATTTCTTCTTAATTTCAATCATTCTCTCCCACGTTCGATCAGTCTCGCGCTGAAGCTACACTAGTTGCACGCCTGACAGTCGGAGCATTTTAGATCCTGATTGCACGTGCGTGATTGTCATATGTATATAATGCACATGTACATTGTCAAATCGTACACACACGTTAAGAAAGAAAATCGCACTCTCATCAATCTAAAGATTTTTCCGAAGACATCGTTTTCTATACATTTATTCTAAACTTACCACCTACTGTGGAAAATTGTCCAAAAGAGTCTTCTGATGCAACTCTGATGCCATTTTCCAGAGTAGTAACGTGTGTTACGTGATCGTGCCGGTTTTGCCAGTCTGCTCTCCCAACCATGCCAGGGGCTGGCAGATTGGGTAAAGGCTCGTTAAGTGGAGGGATCGTTCCGTTACTGAAAAGTCTCGTTCGTACTGCATATCTGAAGGTTCCATTTAATCTATGAAATGATTTACAATCTTGGAATATTGGCACGAGACTTCGTCCAGCCATCTTCTCTTCTTAGCATTGCGGGCTTAATAATTTACAGCAGCTGAAATAACAAAGAGATTTGTCCTTCATTTACCTCAACTCCTAGTGTCCTCTTGATAGAGAAACGTAGGGCTGCAATGCAAATAAGTAGGGCAAGGGTTCACTCTCAGTTGACCTAGTCAGACAAAGGTCATGATGGGGCATCTCGATAGAAGAATACAAAAGAAAAAGCTCTACATGTCTGTAACTGAGGGAAAAAAAGTTTTCAGTAAAATTTCCCCCATATTTTTCTCTGTATGGTGGATTGAAACTGAGATTATTTTTAAAACAAAACAGTTTTGCTTCTTCAAGGGTTCCACTGCAAGGCTTAATTGTACCTCTAAGAAGAAACAAGCAGTAAAAATGATTCCTGTAGAGACAAGATCATTGGTTTGTTGAGCACTTCTTAAAGGACTTGATTGAGCAGGGTATAAGCATTATTCTGTTCATATTTACGAAAGCTATGAGTTCCTAAAGAAACTGTTGTAATACATTGATGAACAGGTGAGCCACCAAACTTATCAACAAGTAAAGGCTGGTGGGGATGGATTAGCCAATGTAGCCAAAATTGAATTAACATGAGTTGTCCCTTCTGATCTGAACATGACTTACACCTTTATCTCTTAGAATAAAATGAAGGCAATCCTCATCAACAACAGCCCTGATGCATTGCCAGTTTCTATAATATACATAAGATTATTCAAAATTCTGGCTTACAAAAACAGCATAACATTACCTTTCATTTTGAATCAATAATTGTTTTATTTCAATTTATTTATATAGTATACAATTCACTTAAAATGTCTGAAGACATTTCATAGAATGAGAGTGTTAAATTGCATCCATGTAGGAGAGTAAGTCACTGAACCACTTTTGTTCAAACACATAAGAATTTGTGACACTTTCTGTGGACATTGTTTCTGATCTGCTCTCCTAAAACAACACAAAAAAATTACTGGCTGTTAATGAGACAGTTGTTTAGAGTTTGAGAAATGAATTAACCCAGGTCAAAAGAACACTTTAAAAACCCTCCAGCCTACTATTTCAAAGTAGTGCTCATCAAGATGGAATAGAAATTTAATTTCCCCTCTTAAACCTAATACTCACAACCCAAATTGAAGCTTAGTACAGGACAGATTCAGAGAATCTTTCATTCTGGAGCTGAATTCAAAAGTTATATGCAATTTAGAGGTCTTAAACAAATGTTAGGTTCTAAAATCTTTTTTACTTTTTTTAAGAGTTCCTCATATACAAAAAATTTCAAAATACAAAGACAAAACTTCCACCTTTAGTTTTGTTTCACTCTGTTCCTGGTCTAACTGTGTTTGTCCACTTGCAGTGACAGAACTGTACAACATCTGATTAAATTGAAACAAAACAAAAATGAGTTATAAATAATTAATCAACTTATTGCATGGCAAAATAGTAAAGTGGCTTCTTGATCTGATCAAGGACATTAAAGAGACCAATAAATTTACATGTTCAATTTGTGCAAAAATGTCATTTGCTATTGATTAGATTACATGACTGTTTCTACCTTCCTTTAATTACTTTCAAAGGATGGCTACCTTACTAATACAACCAGTGTAAATTGTGCCATTACCAAATTAAGAAATTAATTTAACCAACCCATTTTTACAACCCTGCATGTTATTGTGCCCTGACAGTGATGATATTTAGAGGTTCCACTTTACCTCCAAGACTTTTTCAATCAGGTGGGCACAACCACATTCTGCATGACCTGCAATCTTGCTATTCACCTGGTAATAATAATATCATGTAAGAACATACTTCAATGGTCATACTCTAAGAAACTGAATAATTCAAAGCTCAAAGACTTACTAATATACTGGTAAATGTTTTTCTATACTAGTTATTGTCAATCATTATCAATTATAATGATGACCTATCACAGACCTCTTGTACCACACACAAAATAACCACCACACTTTGCAACTCATAAAAATGACCTTCTAAAAACTCTGATAAATGAACCCTTTCACTCCGACCAATAATTGTCTTAGCAATTCTCCTCACTGTATATCATTTAATTCTTGTGATACTGATTCAGAGAATCTGGTATTTAATCAACTAATAATCTCTTAGTTGATATTTTCATTATTCTCATCCCTTGTCTGCTTGATATTGTAATGAGAAATTTTGTCTTCAGGGTTAGAGAGTTAACAATATCATTATTCTCTGCTTAATAGCAGCAGTCAGTCTACTGGAAGCCATCTAACAGATTTTTTGACCAGTTTAGAATTTTCATATTTGTGTAATAAAAGTTACAATTAACCTCTCTGAGAAGAATGCTACTTTTTTCCTTTGCAAATGATGAAGATGACTCTATAGATTTTTCAAGGAAGAACCTAAATAGAGAGAAAAATGTACATCTTCAATGTTATCAAGATTTAAAGAACATCTTCAATCTCTCGTGTTTACAATTGATGTATCAACTGATAAACCTCACATAGAACTTATTTTTGAAGAGCCTAATTTTTGGCAAAATTCAGCAGAATATTCTTGTTAACTATTTTGCAATAATTATATGAAATGAATGGACAAGTAAGACGAACCATGATGTTACCTAGTTTTAACAAGAGAGCCAAATGAAAGAGCATGATTCCTCCACTTTAATCTTTTCCTGGTACATTCACATTCTTCCAGCAGATATTTTTTGTTGCTTGAAAACAAATAGAGATCACTACCATCTGCAAGCGAATCTGAACATCCTTTGCACAGACATAAAATAGATTGATCTTGAAGTTCTGTTTTTTTATCTGACTGAGTAACAGAGGAGTCCTGCTCTCCAGTATCCACATTTGCCGAGTGATTTCTGATCTTTTCTTCATCCAGGCAGCAAGGTTCTGTTTGTGTCAAACTTTGTATCTGTTTTTTAGTTGAAAGACACAGGCATTTTGTTGTACACATACAACACCCTTCTTGAGACTGACTTTCTCTATTTAAATGCCTTTTTGTGCAGTTCTCTATAGCCGGATCATGCTTCATAAAAGAAATTCTTTCCCTTTCAACTTTTGTTACATCTTCATCCTGACACAGGTTACTGCAGCTAACAGATGCCTTTTCATATGCCAGAGCTAAAGAGAACCAAAACTGAGCATTCCAGGAGTGAAGGGTTGCACATCTTTGAAGAGTTTCTATTTCGCCTACCAAATGAAAAGCAAATAAATGGTATTGCAGACTGCAATTCTACTGAATGTAACATTGAAAATTAAAGGAAAACTGTCCAGCTAATTTACAAGCACTTTTCTTTAGACATGTTCAGATGTAACTCAAAATCTTTAGCCAGTACCTTCAATATTTCCCATGGCTCTATAAATTTGGTACAGTAAATACCAGTATGATGATTCATTTTCTTGGTTGACATGCTGTTTGGGAGTCATAATAGAAAAATTGTTTAGCAGTATGTTACAATTATAATAATTTTGATTTGGGAAAACTTTTACAAATCAAATTAACTCCGGTCTCTAGAAAAAAGAATCTCTGAGATAAAGAGCACAACTAGGAAAATAGACTTATAAAAAGACTGTTTCCTTTTTCATTCTCATGTGCTTAACTTTTCCTGCAGACACAGATACTCTTCACCTAACACTTTGATGAAGCAGCCTAATAAATGTTGATAACTCTAACTAACAAATGAAACACATTTCTCACACTTTTATCACCTGTAATCAACTATCACACAGTTTGAACATGCTCAAATAAAGGAAGAAGAATAAATAAAAAGCAGAGAAAGCTCTGAAAACATGAGTGCCAGAAGCAAGAGATGGCATTGATAAAAAAAAAAAAGCAAAACACCAAAGAAACAAGCAAGCAAGCTGTGCAAGTACATATCATGCTTTCCATAAACTATCAACAACTGCCATGAACTAGGTTCATAAAACTTGTTAGCCTCTTACTGGTACTCATTTACTTACCTTATGTACCAATGACAATTCTTAGCTAATGAATAGTACTTTTTACTAACTGCATAATCCTTATTTAACATGGTCTGATTAATTTAAATTTTCCTTTAATCAGAAGCAAAACTAAACAACTCACCATCATCCCCCTGACAAGAGATAAGGCATCATCAGGCTTATCTTGTTTCAGTAAGCACAAAGCCATAGACTCTGTTAACTCCCATTCTAGAACTGTATTATTTGGTGTCAAACACTGCAGAGACTCTTGATACACGGAGAGAGCTTCAGAATACTGATGCTTCTGAAAAAACAAATCCCCCTGGTACTTCTTTATAATCTGTCTCTCTGTTTCATCCTTCACATGGAACTTCATAAACCACTACAATAAGGAACATCCAAAAGAAAATCATTGCATCTACTCATAACAAATCAGAGGGCAGTGCTAAAAAAATGCATTTTGAATTTCTCCCACACAGCCTGTCAAATTTTTAGAGCAAAATATTTACATCACTCATCCCTAAAACATTAACAATCAATACTTTAACTACCAGAGGTGACTAACATGTAACTTCTCCTTAAAGTGTCCATATATTATCTAGCAAACAGGTAAAGAGAATACTCAAACTTTGCAGGTAGAAGTTGTTTTGTTAATCTAACATCGATTCTCCTAACTAATTTACATGGAAATGGTAGCAGCTAGAGGGAAGAATTAATAATCAGATCTCTGGAGATAAAGAGAGTTTTTATCAGTGAAGTGAAGGTAAATATCCACTACTTTCATTGACACTGAGTTGAACAACCGTTTTAGTGTATACCACGCAGAAACCTAAAAAGGCGGGTTATTTCTGTTGATATACCACAAAATGGTCGAACGTTCGTTTCGCATTGGCTGCAGTAAGTTAAAATTGGCTGCCTAGAGGTGAAAAGTAGTCACAAATCAGACTGCAGCTTTTGTAATAGAATGTTGCTTGTACTCAAAAACATAGGGAAGAGTCAGAATTGGAATTGGCAACCTACAGATTTGCATAGTGAAGATCTAACATGGTACGATGGTCCCAATGGTTTAGTAACGATTTGCTTTTACGCAGTGGCAGATCGACGACACTATAGAAAAGGTGCAAACCATGGTTACGAGAGAAGCATCTAATACATTAAATATCCGAATGGTTCGGCCACGTAAGTAAAATGTTTTCTACTTTGTCCGTAATAACCTTCAGTACCACTCCTGAGTTACTGTGTACACACCTCGGAATCACACTGCTTTGGTTCGTATACCTGTTCAATCCTGATTTCCCTACAAGTTGTTGCTCCAAAGATTTCGTCATCGAAATCAAACCCTGCGTCCCTCATCATGTCCTTACCGACGGACTCATTCTTGAGTAATACACGAAGAGTATTCAGATGATCGCTGGCTCACTTCTTGCAGGGAGGGAAAGACGAAATTCATGATCACATCCTCAACGTGAGCCAAGATGGAAAGAACATTTCCAAGGGTCAGACAGAAATCAATCATTAAGAAATATCAGAAGAAAGCAAGGCTGTCACGGAATGCTGACATTTTGGTGAGATAAGATCAGTTCTCTCATCAAGTGTGGAATCTGAGACTTTTCATCATTTGTTTTCCCGCAAAGCAACTTCTCATCGACTGAGTTACTTTTGACTTTTTGTTTAAGCTAATATCATAAGTTCTCTTACTTTCATCGAGCTAAAAAAAAATAAAAATTTCTTTCTTGTATGCTATCTAAGTTACTGATAATACAAAAAGAGCAATACTCAAAGGCCGTGGGATTCAGTCGGGTATGACCATAGCCGCTTAATAAAGGTGACTGCTAAATAAAGATGAAAATTACAGTAATTATGGGGTAAAAATTTTGGGACTTTGAGAGCCGACCGCTTAACACAGAGTGACCGCTTACTATGGTGTTTGACTTTATGTGGAAACAGTTGTGAGAAATCTAGGCCTGTCGAGGGAAGCATTGATGTAAATAACTAAATCATAAAATTGATTGAAATTATTAACTTTGAATAGTACGTTAGTAAGTTCCAGAGTCTAACTTAATGGTGTGACCAATTTCTTCTCGCAGATTTTTCTGGACTACATACTGTTTCTCAAACGCCTTGCAGCAGAAGCAAGTATCAAGGCGCTGGAGGAAGGAGAGAGGACCTTAAAAAGTAATCATGTGAATACTGTGTTTAAGGTCAGTACCCAAAAAGTAATGCCAAACCGTAATTTGGAATCTCACAAACTTTATAACCTTATTTTAGTCTCATTTATCAACCTTTCTTAATTTACAGAATGTGTTGAAGAGTTGCAAAGGATGAAGGTGATTTGTAACCATCAACCTTAATTCAGAGGAAGATTACAAGAAAAGTCTTCATGCATCAATTATTATGATGATACCATGAACATTTTGAATCTCTATCAAAAGTCACAGATGGCATGTTTTTCTTGTTAAGTTTGGGAGTCATAAAATTGGTTTTTGTTCTCCATGCTAACTATCCACAAGTAAATTATACAAAATTTTGAGCCTTTTGGCTTAGCAGAAAGCACCTTACAAAGTGTCTTACAATATACATTGCATGATTTTAAAAGGTTTACATGGGAGATTAATTAATAAAGCTGTTTATTTAAGATGTGTACTCTCTTTCGAGTCTAATCCATGGTATCTCTGCACCATAATGAATGGGTTTGTTATCATATCCTACTATGTCATGTGAACAAAGTATCCTCTAAGGTCTGCTTAGCTCCCAAAATATGACTTAATATCTTAATTTTCATTTGGGGTTTTACCATGTGAAAGAGGTCTGTCCACACAACCTTGCTGCTACCTTCATCAAAAGGTTGTAAGCCCTTTTTCAAGTGCGTAACAGCACATTGATTACACTCAGTTCACCTAAAAGCTGGTGTTGACCTGCCTAAAGACTTGATTTATGTGGGAAAGTTTATATAGGTGAGACCAGAAGACCCACCAGGGACAGAAGCAAATGGCACAATCACAACCTGCCTTTCTGTTGAGAACCAGTCACTCATTAAGGTAGATCAAACTTCATAAGGTGACCCTAACCAGTCCACTGTCTCATCTGAATACTTGCAGTATGCAGCTGAAGCATTGTAATCCACATCAGAAGCAAAAATGTTGTGAGAGTCAAAAGTACTATATTACTATCATAATCATTATTCACTTCAAATAATTATGAACTTTTTGACAACAACAAGCTAACCATATTTAATGCAAAAAGAGGATTCTTCGATCCAATGAAAAGTCTGGATTGGAATTCTAGTTACCAAAACCTCACAACCTAACAAGTATATTCACTATATCTTTCCAATAAATTATGATTAAAATACTGATGGATAATACTTTAGTATTCTTCATCAACCTTATTTATCTAAAATACATGTTTTACTATTCCATTCTGTTTAATTTGTCAGTCAGCCTTCTTTTATGGGGTAAAAATTTTTTATGGGGTAAAAATTTTGGGACTTTGAGAGCCGACCACTTAACACAGAGTGACCGCTTACTATGGTGTTTGACTTTATGTGGAAACAGTTGTGAGAAATCTAGGCCCGTCGAGGGAAGCATTGATGTAAATAACTAAATCATAAAATTGATTGAAATTATTAACTTTGAATAGTACGTTAGTAAGTTCCAGAGTCTAACTTAATGGTGTGACCAATTTCTTCTTGCAGATTTTTCTAGACTACATACTGTTTCTCAAACGCCTTGCAGCAGAAGCAAGTATCAAGGCGCTGGAGGAAGGAGAGAGGACCATTTTTTACTATAAACCTGAATGTTCTTAAATTACAAGCAGTTATTCTTCCCAACAGATGGATTGTTGGGTTAACTTTTGAAGGTTTGTGCACTTTTGCAGAAATTGTTTTTACTTTCTAATTCTTGCAACGTCTTTTTCAAGTCTATAGCTGTAACATTACAGTATCAAGATTGTGTATTGATGCTGGACATTGATGTCATTCATGGCCAGTCAAAACAACTGGTTATATTAAACTGTTAATTGGCAACAGAGCAGGAAGAACAGAATCCACTCTATTACACCAAAAGTTTGCACATGTGCAATGGTACTGTCTGCCTCCATATGTGAGTTTCCCATCACTGTGTTTGGATGAATCTTGTGAACCCTTGTCAACATTCAAAAGACAAATTCCACAAGCTGAACGTCCATCTTCACTAACTGAGACATGATGGGTTGAGAAATCTAAACTACTCCTTGGTGGCTATCATTACAGAAAACAAGTAAAACATTGTTAGATAATGAATGCAAAGAGAGGCTTAATGTCATAACTAATAATAAAATGAGATTTGATAGAGAACTAAGTGTGTCTTCAAATCTGTAGTATCCATGAGCTAACTAGTCATGTAAGCCATTCTAGTTACCATCCACAACTGTCTGACTACCAATGATAACTGTTCCATTACCTTAGATAACTATCTGGTTACCTGAGATAAATATCTGGTTACCATAGATAACATTTTAGTTACCTGAGATGACTGTTTGGTTATCTTTGATAAATGTGTGGTTACCATGGTTAACAGCCAGGTTACTAATGGAACTGTCTGGTTACCAAGATATATTTCTTTTTACCAAATATGATATTACTGTCTCTTCACCTGATATAACTGTCTGGTTTTCATGGATAACTCTCTGGTTACCCAAGATGACTGTTTTGGTTGCCAATACACTATATTTGTCTGGTTACTAACAATAACTGTCTGGTTCCCATAAACAGCCATCTGGTTAACCTAGGTAATTGTCTAGATACCGTGGATAACCCTTCTGGTTACCTACATAACTGTCTGCCTAACATATATAGCTTATTTAGCTCAAAATCAGCTTGCACTTGGTCATCAGAATGCCATTTATGGACCTAATGACAATGATGACTAGAGTAAATAATGCTGTCAAATAAAATTTTTAAGCTGGAAAGTAGAACAATGGTTGGTAACAGAACCATAGGTGGTTACAGGGCTGTGTCATGAGGTTCTGACTGTATTAATATTTATAATTAACAATTTGGACCGCCTTTTGTTTCTCTGTGGCCAGCATGTTTAGTAAGCCCTAATTAATTTTAGTTGTGCAGCTAGTGAAATTTTAAAAAGTTTTGTTGTAGTATAAAATCCACTCTTATGCATTTGTTTATGGATACAAAGTTTGCCAATAACTACTAAAAAAAAAGCTGCTTACTGAAAGGGTGGAACCAGAAAGGAAGTTTGCAATGTTTTTCCATGTGCTCTCAATCTCCTGGTGGATATCTTTCAGCTTTGTGTTATTTGGTGCTGTGGAAAGACAAGGCATTAAATATTCAGTGAACAGCAACTTGTTTGAGAAAAGAAAAATAAGTATCAAACAATGCCCCATTGTCACAACTTAATAACTTCTACCAATAACTAATTCCTCCTCAGATATTAATTAATTAACTGACACTTTGTTTCCACATTCATGAGAAGTTGCCTCAACAAGCACTGTTAATTTCTAGCAATCTCATTTCACCACTCTAAACATAACATGGTAAACTTTTGTTTCAGTAGTATTTCATACATAACATCCTTATCACAAAGTTGTTTAGACATATATTAATCCTCATAATTTCATTTTACTTATCATTTTCCTGTTTTTATTTTATTTTCATATACACAAATCTCTTTTTTTATACTAAACAAGCATAATAATTCTTACAAAGATCTGAAGAAAGTCAAAAGAGCTACCTGATTTGGTTACTGATGCATTTATCCTTAGTGTAACTCTGTAAATTTCAACTATGGCTACAAGAGTAACAAAACATTACTAGTGAGAATTGCTGTATCTTCAATTACTAATAAGTGGAAAAGGACTGATTGGCCAAAAAGGACTGATTGGACAATTCGGAGAGTAATTGAGCTAGTAACCTCAAACTGGCTGAACAAGGAGCTTGAGACTGATTTACAATTATTTGCATAGGTACCCTTGAAATGTACACATGAAGTTGCATTACTCATTAATTGTTTCAACAACAAATTTATTGACCATACGATCCTAATAGCATCCATTTAAAATTACATTTCTCACATTGTATGCTTTTGCAATTGAAAATTTTTCCCATTTTTCTCAGTAACACATTATTTGAATCATTTTTGTTTCTAGCTAAAGCATAAGACTGCTGTCACTCATGATTTGTTCTTAATTTTAATTGGTTGGCACTAACTGGGTTGTTATATCTAAATTGGTGGTAACATTTAATCTTTAAAATTCATTGGTTGTTGAACTGTCCACAACTTGTTTGTAATTGAACAGGCCAAATCAGAAAGTCAGCTGGTCCTGCAACAGCTCATTAACCTGCAAATAAGGGTTGCTAGGAACCTATCAGATTTAAGCAATCTGTTATTAACACAATTATGTTTCTCTAATAAGTCCGACAAGTTTGAATAGTTCTACTCAAGCTTGAAACACAAACTACTTTCTTTGAATCTACATGAGATTTGATAATGTTTGAAAATAATTATGCTACAAAATCTGCTATCTTTACTCATTTCAAGTCCCTCTACCTCCTTTCTTTCGCCAATCAAGTTTGCACTTCATGTATACCACTTGATAAACACATATCCTTTGCCAAAAATATTTTTACCCATATCTTCTCCACCATCCAAAGTTACACCACCAAAAATACCTGAAAAATATGTGGCTCCTTCTTTGGACCCCAGGACCTCCTCCTTCACAGATTGCTCAACCATTTTCTGAATTGACAATGTAGCGGTTGCCAATGTTAAGAGGCAGCTGTTAAGACAACGGCTCCATGCATTTGCATGTTGATCCACATCCTGAACAAAAATTATCCATCAATTTTCCCTTAGCCTTAAACAATCACTATGCCAATAAACTAATTTATCATATTTTCAGCTAGAGATGAAAATTAGATGTTTTGAATGTATCTTGGCATACTTATAATTGACTTTTACATACAAATGCAACTCTTCAGCCTCAAATGACAAGAGAAAGCAGAGGATTAAAGTTGATACCTCTTTGGTACCATTTAAAAGTGAAAAAAATTAGTCATGATGTGCTCAGAACAACTCAGTTTACCAGCTCAAGACCCACCTTCAAGTGTTATGGTTAAAACAAACAAATCAAAGATGTCTAAAGGAAATTGAGACCTCTCCTTGCCATGTCAGAGAAAAAGACACTCAACTGAACAACCAAAAAAAATTAGACATAGTTTGAAGCTACACTGGTTTGCAGATTTAATGAATGTAACCAAAGAAGTTACAATTCATAGACCCAACGTTTCGACACTCCTGTCTAGTGCCTTCATCAGGGGTGATCTAAACGCTGCAACAAGAGGTCCTTTTATATGATCACTAATTAGCGGCCTTTTTTTCTGACTAGGTGTAAATAGGCGTCAGGAAGCAGACCGCCATCGTCACGATTTAAAGGAGCGTGGGCGGAGTTAATGTGCCAAGCCTCCAAACAAAGGTGCTGGTGGTAACGCCGATTAGTGGTGATAATTTTAGAATTATCCCACCCAATTGTATGGTTGGTTAGGCAAGTATGCTCGGATAAAGTTGAATTTTCCTTTTTGCAAAGAAAAACCACTTTTTGGTGTTCTTTTAACCGTGTACCAAACTGGCGTTTGGTCTGTCCAATGTATTCGTTGTCGCAGTCATTGCAAGGAATAGAATAAATGGCGTCGGTTCGTTCTTTCGTGACAGGATCCTTAGGTTTGGCGAAAATATGCCCCAAAGTCTGAAAAGGTTTTTGAGCAACTTTAACATTGTGGCTATTCAAAATTCTCTTGATGGGTTCAGTAACACCCTGTATGTAAGGAATAACAGCAAAACCAGTCGCTGGTTCCCTTTCATCAAGAGCGTTACTATTTGTAACTGGTTTTTGGCAGTTACGGAGAAAAGTTTTTGTATAGCCATTTGCCTTTAGGACATTGGAAACATATTTCCTCTCCTCAGCCTTCGAATTGAGTGATGATGGTAGACAATTAGCCCTCCTAAGTAAAGTTTTGGCTACAGACTTCTTATGGCAAATAGGATGGTGAGAATCGAAAGCAAGGTATTTGTCGGTGTGGGTGGGTTTACGGTAGACACTTGTCTCTAAATTACCCTGAACCTCTCTGGACACATTTAAATCAAGAAAGGGCAAATGTCTATCCTTTTCACGTTCAAGGGTGAATTGGATCGACGGCTCTACTGAATTCAAATGCGACAAGAGGCGCTCCACTTCATTTCCGGATACCGCAGAAATAACATCATCGACATATCGTTTCCAGAAAAAGGGTTTAACCGGTGAAGTGGCTAAGGCCCTTTGTTCCACGTCTTCCATTACCATGTTAGCAATGACAGCAGAAACAGGCGAACTCATAGCTGTACCAAAAACTTGTTGATAGTATGTGCCGTTGTATGTAAATTGCGTGGTTTTGAGGCAAAAAGACAGCAGATGAATAATATCCTCCACAGGCAAAGAAGTTCTTTGTCCTAGGGAAGCATCTTCTCTGAGTCTTTCCTCCAGAGCGCCTCTTGTGGCATTTGAATTCAGTAGAGCCGTCGATCCAATTCACCCTCGAACGTGAAAAGAAAAGACATTTGCCCTTTCTTGATTTAAATGTGTCCAGAGGGGTTCAGGGTAATTTAGAGACAAGTGTCTACTGTAAACCCACCCACACCGACAAATACCTCGCTTTCGATTCTCACCATCCTATTTGCCATAAGAAGTCTGTAGCCAAAACTTTACTTAGGAGGGCTGATTGTCTACCATCATCACTCGATTCGAAGGCTGAGGAGAGGAAATATGTTTCCAATGTCCTAAAGGCAAATGGCTATACAAAAACTTTTCTCTATAACTGCCAAAAACCAGTTACAAATAGTAACGCTCTTGATGAAAGGGAACCAGCGACTGGTTTTGCTGTTATTCCTTACATACAGGGTGTTACTGAACCCATCAAGAAAATTTTGAATAGCCACAACGTTAAAGTTGCTCAAAAACCTTTTCAGACTTTGGGGCATATTTTCGCCAAACCTAAGGATCCTGTCACGAAAGAACAACGAACCGACACCATTTATTCTATTCCTTACAATGACTGTGACAACGAATACATCGGACAGACCAAACGCCAGTTTGGTACACGGTTAAAAGAGCACCAAAAAGCGGTTTTTCTTTGCAAAAAGGAAAATTCAGCTTTATCGGAGCATACTTGCCTAACCAACCATACAATTGGGTGGGATAATTCTAAAATTATCACCACTAATTGGCATTACCACCAGCACCTTTGTTTGGAGGCTTGGCACATTAACTCCGCCCACGCACCTTTAAATTGTGACGATGGCGGTCTGCTTCCTGACGCCTATTTACACCTAGTCAGAAAAAAAAGGCCGCTAAGTAGTGATCATATAAAAGGACCTCTTGTTGCAGCATTTAGATCACCCCTGATGAAGGCACTAGACAGGAGTGTCGAAATGTTGGGTCTATGAATTGTAACTTCTTTGGTTACATTCATTAAATCTGCAAACCAGTGTAGCTTCAAACTATGTCTGATTGTCCACCTGGTTGCCGTGTGAACTTTAATATACAAAAAAATTATTTAACTATACTGAAGAAAGTACTTAACAATCAGCTGATTTCAAAACAACAAAGTAAAATCTATGTAACATACCCCAGAATCATGTGAAAGGACCTTGTAACGTTCTGTAGGCTCCAATGACACTGAGTTAATGAGTGAGTCACTATTAGAAGAGGAACGTGGTCTGCTGCTGCTAGCATTTGATGGACCTGTAACAAATGACCCAAATGCCCCAAATTCATCATGATCATCTTTTCCAGGTGCAGGTTTAGCCAGATTTGTCTTGCCAAATGAGTTAAAACTACCAAAATCATTATTATGATTTTCAACAGAAGCTGTTGTAGGCTGTAGATCCAGTTGAGCATTTCCAAACACACCAAAGGACTGACTCTGTAAAGCATCTGTAGATTTAAATTCCCCAAAGTCATTGTTGTTCCCAGACTTAAATTGGTCAGCTACCTCAAAGCCTCCAAAATCAGCAAATCCATCATCATCCAATGCACCTTCCATCACTGCTGTCTGCTGAACATTGAAAATTCCATCTCCAGAGCTAAAATCAGCATCTCTAATGGCACCATATCTGTCCTCAGTTTTGTCCTTAGTCAAACAAGTGGTTTGAGGAGGGTCACTGACCAACATTGGAAAACCTACAAAGCTGCTCTGGTTTCCTTTGGACTCCTGCTTGGTATTATCAACCTGTTCTTTTCTTTCAGTTAATTTTCTTCCTCGATCTTCAAATCTTGGCAAGCTTTGACTTTCAACACCTCCAAAACCAGATGGCGGAGAATGACTGGAGAGTTTAAACTTTTCCAGGGCTGAAGCAAGCTTTTCAGTACCATGAGAACTAGAACTTACACCACTTTTGTTAGAAATCGGTCCTGGACTATGCTGAAAGTTACCAAAGTCATCCATTCCCACCAGGTTGTTGTCACCATTGCTTATTGCAAACTCAGAAGAGTTACTGAGAGCTGCTCTGGGAGGTAATTCAACTTCCTTTACTTCACATGTCTTAATCTTGTTGTCAAGGTTTCCACTCCCTTTGAAATTTTCAAATTCTTGTACAGTGGTTTGCAGCTGGTCTTGTTTTTTTGACTCTTGCATAGGAGCAGCATGAAAAGTCTCAGATTGCTTCCCAGTCTGGAACTCACCAAAATCCTCCTCTGAGGACTTTGAAGTAAGCATAGGAGGATCATTGAAACCTAGACTTGTCTGACTACTTCCTGTCTGGAAACTACCAAAATCATTATCTTTTTTTTGGCGGGAGTTTTTGTTCACCTCAGTTGTCATGCTGAATAAAGTTGCGTTGCTCTTGAAATTTCCCAAGTCATCCTGTTGTAGACTTTTATTCTGGTAAGTCTGGCCTTGGAAATCACCAAACTCATCCTCCTATGGATGAAATTGAAAGAGGAACACATGTTCAAACATGGTTTGGTTGATCACACCTAAGGTTAAAGGTATGGGATATGGGATATGCTTGTTATTTCAAAAGAAAGTACCATGAAGGTTTATCAGCTTCCTTAGGAAAAATCAGAGGCAATGTGCCAGTTTTCACAAAACATGGCTATTCTGTTTCTGTTGTTCAAGCAGGCCACCACCACACTCAACAAATTGATTGAAAATCAGCACTACAAATGGTTGAGAAGGGAATTATTGATTACATTCAATTCACTCAGACATTTCACCCTTACAACCACGCAGTTAAATCTATCATTTTTAAAAACTTTAAATTAATTCAAAATGATTCAGAGACTAGTACTATCTTTTTGTAATCTCAAACATCACAACAACATATTAAGCAACTTTTTTTATTTCACATTAATGACCAATGAGGAACTTTGAAATGCACAATGCAAAACTTGAATTTTCATTCATAATGTAGAGAAAATGTCAGGACCCAAGAGATCCATTAAGATCACTGATCAGTTCACGTGTACCTTCACCAATATTGTCCACTGCATAACTTGTACTTATTGCAAAAAGTTATACATTGGTGAAACAGGAAGACGACTTAAGGTGACCAATTCCAAGAACACCTTTGCGACATAGAAAGAAATAACATGGATGCATCTAAACCAGTTGCTAGACAATCTAATGATTCTAAGCAGCATATGGCAGTTTGTGGCCTTTTCCAACATCTTGGCAGTTTGGAAAGCCATACAACTCTAGAACAAAAATTTAATATATTTCAAATTGGCACTCTTAGTCCCCATGGTATCAACAAGTACTTTTCATTAAACCAATATACTCTTGTTTGCTTGTCACCATATTTCCATCTATAGCATAGCTCCATTTTCTGCATATAAACACTCACACAACCCACAGTTACCTACCATCACTCTGACAAAGGGCTAATGCTCAAAACATCAACTCAGTTGATAATACTAAATTACCTTAGGAAAGTGTTCATTAGTATTGCCATCTTCTTTTTTGTTCCACCCAAAACCAGCTTGAAATAGAGGTACTCCGCCACTTTGTAGCTGAGCATTAACAGCAGGTTGTTCAGAGGATTGAAATACCCCAAATCTTTCGTTGGACTCCACTGAAGGTGATGCTGCAATGTTGCTCACATCAGGTTGAGAAACAGCCCTAAATACACTATACCTGTCATTTGGGTCAATGGTCTGATTGCTGGAGGCACCACTAAGATGTCCCATTGATATATTTTCCTCTAAAGATCCCCTATCTTTGGACTCTTCATATAACGACTCTGAGAAACTCCAGCCTCGCCCTTTATTCTAATAGATGTAATAAAATGAAATAAACTTGTTAAACTGTTTCACATAACTCATTGTCCTGCTATTTCAGACTAATATAAAATTACAAAGCCTTTCCACAATATCACCAGCAAAAAGCTGTAAGTTGTGAATTTGAGAACTCAGTTTGGTCTAACTCACTATTCCTATCAACTGCTATTTGAATTAAAAACATACCACCTGATTGTGATAATGTTTAACTAGTACACACAATGCAGTAAGACATACACCTGTACCTGCAACACATCCTCAGGAATGGATGGAATAGGAGCAGCCTTACAAGTTCCCAACTTCTCAAGAGTAAGCCGTTCTGTTTTTAAACCAGCCTATAATTTTTCACAAAAGGATACCAAGATAAAAAAAAGTAATAATGTAAAAAGGTAATACACTATAACAACAATAGAAGTGCTAACCAGTCTTTTACTCATTTCCTATGTTTTGGCCACATTGACATAGGTCAGGTAATGTATTGTGCAGGTAAAGTAAAGTAAAGTAATGCAAATTAAGTGACCCAACACATTTGGGTAGATAAATGCACGGCCTGATATAAAGTGTGGAGTTGATTGCTTGATTCAACTGAAGACTAAGTAAGTGAGCAAATTCAGACAGTCTGAGAATCATGATTGTTAATGGTAAATGAAGTATAACACACTATTACTGATGTTTCCTGGTAGACAATATATTGAACTGTAAGCAGATTATGTTTGGCATTGCAAGCTAATTTACTGTTATGTAAGTGATACATTATGTGAGCAAAGAATGTGAAATATGACATCAGTGTGTCATGAAAACTCTGCAAACTCTAGGGCCACACATGACTGTTGCACAATCATTTAACATATAAAAGACAATGATAGCTGATAAAACCTAACCACACTTATGAAAGGTTTTCCTGACAATCTGCTCATACCCAATTAAACAAAGTAAATAGAGAAGAAATCCCATTGGATAAAACTTATAAACTTATTTCAATTTGTAAAACAGTTGAAACTTTGACATAATTTAGTCACACCCTTACCCCTCTGAATGATTTTACTATGTCAAACAGACAGCTACAAATAAACCTATCTGTCACATATCTGTTGCAGTACTGCATATTCTCTGTAATGGTTTTTAATTCATACCTGCAGAATATCTGCAAAGATGTTTGCAAATATTTGACAGATATATAGGAAATTTCAAATATCTGTAAACTATCTATGCCAATCCACATGCATCTAATACATATGTAGGAGAACAAAGAGTTAATTATGTAATGACACTGAAAATAAATGAACATCTACCTGACCCAGAGCAACCAATCCTAACACAATTCTCAGTTCCAACATGTTAAGCTGACCTGGAACTGCTCTATTAGCCTGGTTCCAAATATGACCAAGCTGGTCACGAGGAAGATCAGAAGCCATGAGGATGGGAAACAAACCACTAGTGTCAATAAGATCATCACATGGATTGCTTGTTCTCTCTGCTATCTCTTTATAAATTCCTGGAAGGTCTGTACCATGAACACACCACTCAGGAAGACTTACACCATACAACAGCTCTAGTTTCCTTTCAGTTGTGTCTTCAGCTTCAGTATCTGAAAGATACATAAAAATAAAACATCACTTGAAAATACTTTAAACAGCATTTTTTTTTAAGTTTCAAGACCTCCCTAGTCATAATAGTGCTAATGATCTACTAAGTTTGTCAACTTTGTGGCTTGATTGAAAATGTTGAATACCTTACTTTTAGAGAATTATGTTTGAAAATATTACTGAACAATACATCATTTTCTAATATGAGACTACTTTCCAAAATTGTCAGTGACAACATTCTCTTTCAGGTCCATATCATTTCCTCAGTTCTATGGTTACCCTTCATGAATGACAAAATTGTGTTGGGACTACACCCTGATAATAGAATTTCATTATTCTAGGATAATAGCATCATATTTTTAGCTCTGTAAGAGAGCTTACATTCTGACCTGTTTCCTGGGTAGATTCTGTTGAATGTTGTTGCAAGTTAGACTCTCCACCAGTTTCACCTCCATAATGGCCAATAGTAGGTGATGGATAAACATTATCTGGGGCTAATTTGCTTATTGGGAAGGTTGTGCCTTGCTGATTTCCAATGCCAATTTGCTTATGATGTGTGTCTGTTAGTGGCATTGTTCCTCCACTTGGTGTATTCTTGGCAACATCAGAAACCATCTCTGATGCACTAGTCCCCACAAGCTGGGTTATATGACCTCCTTGGGTAGATACACCGTGTATGCTTCTGCTTCTGTGACTGGAATCTCTCACAAAAAGAGGCACCTGGCTCCCTTGAGCAACATCAGAAGGTCCAACCCATGAGGTTGCAGTTGGAGCACAGACACCTGTTGTTTGCACTCCATGTAAAGATAAAGTTGCCAACATATTTTGTGCAGGTGGAAAACTGTTGTGCTGAATTTGATTTGCAGAACTGGTGGCAAAAATGTTCCTGGATGGTTCTCCAATAGTACCATGGAATAACTGAGTTTGAGAAAACACATTCATGTTGCCACCAACATTAGGAGAGGCTGGTGCACCTGAACCCATAGCATGAAAGGAACTACCTGTAGGTTTAGTGAGTTGGAAACAAGGTTATTAATTCAGGTTGTGAGCCTTGTCTGGGATTACAAATTCATGTTTTTCAGAGGAAACAGGACTGAGAGAAGAGAGGTGAGACTTTGCCGGGACACAGAAAAGTGAACAGGTCGCTGAGCAATTAAAAAAGGAAGCAACCCTAGTTGTATTTCTAAAACATTTTAAGACAATATTGAAAGATAAGGTTTCTCATTAGAGTCCAAAAATGCTAACAGTTATCCAATTATACATTGTATAGTTTCTGGAGCATGCTTCCCTTTTAAGAAGGAAATACTAATGTTATGTATCATGTCACAAATAAAATAAATTTCATCAGTAAAACTTTTTACCGCAACATAATAAAGAACAATCAAATCCTTGACCTCACACTTTTAAATAAAGGTAGATACAAAATAAAGTTAGAGACAGAGTTTTTTTTTTAAGTCTTGTCACAAGCATGGGACAAAAAAAATTGGGACAAGGATCAAACTTTAGACCTTTGGATTCCGTGCTCTGATGTTCCACCACTGAGCCATACTCTGTGGTAAGCAAGGCCCATTACAAAGTTCACATCAAAAAAACTTACCACCTTTCTTATTCTATTTACAAGACATAAAGTTACTTAACCCTTTAACTCCCAGAAGAGATTAACATATAACTTCTTCCTATAATATCTAAACACTATCCAGCAAACAGGTTATGAGAATATACAAACTCATCAGGTAAAAATTGTTATCTTGATCTAACACCACATTCTTGTAACTTATTTATGGGGAAATGTGTAGTGGCTAAAGGGGAGAATTAATCAGATCTTGGGAATTAAAGAGTTAACAAGAAATTTAACAATGATATATGAGAAAAAAGTAAAAAAAAAAATTGAAGTGAATAAAATAAAATAAAAAATCCAAACAGTAATAAATAACAAACCTCCACCCTGTGCCATTACTTGAGCTGCTCCCTGAAAGTCACTGAAATCTGCATCACCACCACCACCACTTTGGGCTGGAAAAGATGGTCCTTGTGAAAAGTCCCCAAAGTCATCCATGTCATCAGGTTGCTTATTAGATGTCACTCTGCTTACCAGACCCGCTTGGGGATTCAAATGTCCTGAAGTCATAAATCCTGAACCCCACTGGCCTTGAGTGGGATCTGAAGACTGACTTGTGGCAATGCCACCAGGCCGGGAAACTATTAACATGGATAGTATATAGCACAGTTATAACAAATTAAATCTTTGATATTGTTTCACTAGAAATGAGTTTTAAAAGCATAAAAATACTTACATATGCTGGATGCTTTTTTTGCTTGTAACTTGGATTCTGACTCCTTGCCAAGGGGCCCAATTAAATCAGCAATTGACGAATTTCCACTATTTTTGTTTTTACCAAACAAGCTGTTTAAAGCATCTGGGTTTGACAATTTTTTGGCAGTGAAAGACTGCTGACGTTTGCGTTGTTGAGCCTCAAATTGCTTTTTCTTGATTAGCTCCTCTTGTTTCTTAGCATTTTCTTCAGCTTGTTTTCTTTGCTGATCCATCCTCATTTGTTGCTGCTTTGGAAACTGGTGACCCAGCTGCACATTTGATGGAAATCCTCCAATTTGAAGACCACTCTGAGGTACATTTACCATTTGAGGTTCCATTTGAGACCTCACATGTGAGTTCATTTGAGGACCCATTTGTTGACTCATTTGAGATCCCATGGGTAACCCTATCTGATATCCAGGAAGAGGACCAGCAAACCTCTAAAAACAATTGAGAACGACACATAAAATCTCTTGGTCACATCAAACTTTACATCCTTGATATCACAGATACTATAAGTAAAGCATTTATTGACAGGTAGATGATCAAAAGTTTAGTTGATAAGAGCCGATGATGATCGGCTGATGGTCAGCTAAAAATCATTTATAGTCAGCCACTGGTAAACCAAGTCACCCCACTGATGGCTAGCTTGTGTCTTGGTCATGATATTGACAAACAATTTAGATTTTGGCCAACCATCAATGGTTGTGAACAATTTACTGACTAGTGGCTGACTAATGGATGACAGGTGACTAACTATTGATACTCAACAAGCCACTATCAACTGATATCAATTACTTTAAAACTGGTATACTGATTGGAAAAAAGTAAGCTTATCAACTGGAAGACTGACGGATACAGAGTGTACATCAAGCACATCGACTTAAAGTACACGAAATTCTATCCTTCAACAGCAGGTGTTGAAGGCAAAGCCATCTAAAGAACCTTGCTTATAAAACGTACAAGAGGTGTGCCTCTAGATAAATACAAGCTCAAACTCAATGAACAAAATTTGTCTAGATTTTTAAACAATTTAATATTCTCAATCCTGGGTTTTTTCTGATACCAAATATAAATTTAATGGGGAGGTATTAAAATATTTACAATTATGATATCTCACCTGGCCTTGATGAGGACCAAAACCCTGAACACCATGTGGTTGTCCGAGTTGAAAACCTCCCATCTGTTGAAATGATGCTGGTATTTGACTGAAGTTACCTTGAAAGACAATGGCGAGATTAGATGGTAACATAAAGCTCTGACTAGCGACATTAATTTGTGTCAATATATAGCGTTCTCCTTTTCAGACAGTAACCAGTAAAATTTACCGCCAGTACTACCTCTTTATTACCGTTTGAAATTGCTTGGAATTCTTAAAAATTCAACAGGTAGAAGGATTCCTTTACGGGTTTGAAAACTTATTTTACCTGTTATGCTTAAAATAAGGAAGAACACTGAATATATCTTTTGTGCTCTCTCTTTAGTCAAACAATACAGGCGCACAGCACCAACCTCACCGTTTGCATGACCATGCATCACAGTATACAGGGTCTTTTTCAAGTTAAATAAAAAAGTTACCTTGCCGCATCGACTACCTTGGATTATCATTGTCATGTTATTGCACTTTATTTTTCTGTGAGACGACAGGGCATCGACATAGAAGGGAGACAGAAATTTGGAATGGTCTATAAGTTGGGTCTTAGAATGTATCGCCTATATATCAACATTGAGGGCGAGTATTACTACAAAAACTTTAATGCAAGGTTGCAAAATGAACTTATGTAACAACGTTTCGCCAAGACTGAGTTAGGTCTCGATACATCAGCACCTGCTCAATCCAGGATCCCCAAAAAGAGAGAGCCTTGCTTACCTTGATTTTGCGATGGAGTCATCTGCCCTGAAGCTGGAATGTTAAATTTATTGAAAGCCATTTTATTCTCCGCCTTCGTTACAAAGATCTTCACCGGAGGTTTAACGGAATATAACAAATTATGAAAGAAAAATCAGATGAATCAGACGTCATCCGCCATAAATGAACTCCACTGAGAAAGTCGTGTATGCCACATTCAAACAGAACCACTGTGAAATTTAAAGTGCTTCTACAATTAAATTTAGGGAATAAACGCCATGGCTGAATGCCATATGTACGACAAAATGGCTGACAATATATATGCTCTAACCTTCATGTAAAACTTACAATATGTCCTAGTTAGCTTTATTCTTCCACCTTAACCCATATCTACCCTAAGTTAGCCATGTTCTACCACGTTAACCCACATCTACCCTAAGTTAGCCATGTTCTACCACGTTAACCCACATCTACCCTAAGTTAACCATGTTCAACCACGTTAACCCTCATCTACCCTTAGTTAACCATGTTCTACCACATTTACCCACATCTACCCTAAGTTAACCATGTTCTACCACGGTCACCCACATCTGCCCTTAGTTAACCAAGTTGTACCACGTTAACCCACGTCTACCCTATGTTAGCCATGTTCTACCTCGTTAACCCACATCTACCATAAGTTAGCTATATTCTACCTCGTTAACCCACATGTACCCTAAGTTAACCATGTTCTACCACGTTGACCCACATCTACAATAAGTTAGCCATGTTCTACCATGTTAACCCACATCTACCCTAAGTTAGCCATGTTCTACCACATGTACCCTAAGTTAACCATGTTCTACCACGTTAACCCACATCTACCCAAAGTTAACCATGTTCTATCTCGTTCACCCACATGTACCCTACGTTAACCATGTTCTACCACGTTGACCCACATCTACCATTAGTTAACCATGTTCTACCACGTTAACCCACATCTACCCAAAATGAAAACCATGTTCTACCTCGTTCACCCACATGTACCCTAAGTTAACCGTGTTCTACCACGTTGACCCACATCTACCCTAAGTTAGCCATGTTCTGCCTCGTTAACCCACATCTACCATAAGTTAGCCATGTTCTACCACGTTAACCCACATCTACATTACGTTAACCATGTTCTACCACGTTCACCCACATCTACCCTAACTTAACCATGTTCTACCACGTTAACCCACATCTACCATAAGTTAACCATGTTCTACCACGTTAACCCACATCTACCCAAAGTTAGCCATGTCCTACCTCGTTAACCCACATCTACCATAAGTTAGCCATGTTCTACCACGTTGACCCACGTCTACCCAAAGTTAGCCATGTTGTACCACGTTAACCCACATCTACCCTGAGTTAGCCATGTTCTGCCTCGTTAACCCACATCTACCATAAGTTAGCCATGTTCTACCACGTTAACCCACATCTACCCTAAGTTAACCATGTTCTCCCACGTTGACCCAGATCTACCCTAAGTTAGCGATGTTCTACCACGTTAACCCACATCTACCCTAAGTTAGCCATCTCCTACCTCGTTGACCCAGATCTACCCTAAGTTAACCTTGTCCTACCACGTTAACCCACATCTACCCAAAGTTAGCCATGTCCTACCTCGTTAACCCACATCTACCATAAGTTAGCCATGTTCTACCACGTTGACTCACATCTATCCCAAGTTAATCATGTTGTACCACGTTAACCCACATCTACCCTAAGTTAGCCATGTTCTGCCTCGTTAACCCACATCTACCCTAAGTTAACCATGTTCTACCACGTTAACCCACATCTACCCTAAGTTAACCATGTTCTACCTCGTTCACCCACATCTACCCAAAAGTTAACCATGTTCTACCACGTTAACCCACATCTACCCTAAATTAACCATGTTCTACTACGTTGACCCACATCTATCCTAAGTTAACCATGTTCTACCACGTTGACCCACATCTATCCTAAGTTAACCATGTTTTACCACGTTGACCCACATCTACCCTAAGTTTACCATATTCTACCACGTTAACCCACTTCTACCATAAGTTAACCATGTTCTACCACGTTAACCCACATCTACCCTAAGTTAGCCATGTTCTATCACGTTTACCCACGTCTACCATAAGTTAACCATGTTCTACCACGTTGACCCACATCTACCCTAAGTTAACCATGTTCTATTACGTTAACCCACATCTACCCTAGCTTAACCATGTTCTACCACGTTAACCCACATCTAGTCTAAGTTAGCCAAGTTCTACCACGTTGACCAACATCTACCCTACGTTAACCATGTTCTACCACGTTAACCCACATCTACTCTAAGCTAGCCAAGTTCTACCATTTTGACCAACATCTAACCTAAGTTAACCATGTTCTACCACGTTAACCCACATCTACTCCAAGTAAGCCAAGTTCTACCACGTTAACCCACAACCACCATAAGTAAGCCATGTTCTACCACGTTGACCCACATCTACCCAGAGTAAACCATGTTCTACCACGTTAACCCACATCTACTCTAAGTTAGCCAAGTTCTACCATTTTGACCAACATCTACCCTAAATTAACCATGTTCTACCACGTTCATCCACATCTACCCCAAGTTTACCATGTTCTACCACGTTAACCCACATCTACTCCAAGTAAGCCTAGTTCTACCACGTTAACCCACATTTACCATAAGTTAGCCATGTTCTACCTCGTTGACCCACATCTACCCAGAGTAAACCATGTTCTACCACGTTAACCCACATCTACTCTAAGTTAGCCAAGTTCTACCACGTTGACGAACATCTACCCTAAGTTAACCATATTCTACCACGTTGACGAACATCTACCCTAAGTTAACCATGTTCTACCACGTTATGCCACATCTACCCTAAGTTAGCCATGTTCTACCACGTTCACCCACATCTACCCCAAGTTTACCATGTTCTACCACGTTAACCCACATCTACTCCAAGTAAGCCTAGTTCTACCACGTTAACCCACATTTACCATAAGTTAGCCATGTTCTACCTCGTTGACCCACATCTACCCAGAGTAAACCATGTTCTACCACGTTAACCCACATCTACTCTAAGTTAGCCAAGTTCTACCACGTTGACGAACATCTACCCTAAGTTAACCATATTCTACCACGTTGACGAACATCTACCCTAAGTTAACCATGTTCTACCACGTTATGCCACATCTACCCTAAGTTAGCCATGTTCTACCACGTTCACCCACATCTACCCCAAGTTAACCATGTTCTACCACGTTAACTCACATCTTCCCTAAGTTAGCCATGTTCTACCACGTTAACCCACATTTACCCTAAGTTAACTATGTTGTACCACGTTAACCCACATCTACCCTAAGTTAGCCATGTTCTACCACGTTCAGCCACGTCTACCCTAAGCTAGCCATGTTCTACCACGTTCACCCACATCTACCCCAAGTTAACCATGTTCTACCTCGTTAACTCACATCTTCCCTAAGTTAGCCATGTTCTACCACGTTAACCCACATTTACCCTAAGTTAACTATGTTGTACCACGTTAACCCACATCTACCCTAAGTTAGCCATGTTCTACCACGTTCAGCCACGTCTACCCTAAGCTAGCCATGTTCTACCACGTTCACCCACATCTACCCCAAGTTAACCATGTTCTACCTCGTTAACTCACATCTTCCCTAAGTTAGCCATGTTCTACCACGTTAACCCACATTTACCCTAAGTTAACTATGTTGTACCACGTTAACCCACATCTACCCTAAGTTAGCCATGTTCTACCACGTTCAGCCACGTCTACCCTAAGCTAGCCATGTTCTACCACGTTCACCCACATCTACCCCAAGTTAACCATGTTCTACCTCGTTAACTCACATCTTCCCTAAGTTAGCCATGTTCTACCACGTTAACCCACATTTACCCTAAGTTAACTATGTTGTACCACGTTAACCCACATCTACCCTAAGTTAGCCATGTTCTACCACGTTCAGCCACGTCTACCCTAAGCTAGCCATGTTCTACCACGTTCACCCACATCTACCCCAAGTTAACCATGTTCTACCTCGTTAACTCACATCTTCCCTAAGTTAGCCATGTTCTACCACGTTAACCCATATTTACCATAAGTTAACCATGTTCTACCACGTTAACCCATATTTACCTTAAGTTAACCATGTACCACGTTAGCCAAAATCAACCCTAAGTTAGCCATGTTCTGCCACATCTACCCTTAGTTAGCCATGTTGTACCACGCTTACCCACATCTACTCAGTTAGCCATGTTCTACCACGTTGATCCATGTCTACTCTTAGTTAACCATGTACTATCACGTTAACCCCCATCTACCCTAATTTAACCAAGTTGTACAACGTTAACTTACATCTACCCCAAGTTAACCATGTTCTACCACGTTAACCCACATCTACCCTTAGTTAACTACGTTGTACCACGTTAACCCACATCTACCCCAAGTAAGCCAAGTTCTACCACGTTAACCCCCATCCACCCTTAGTTAAACACGTTGTACCACGTTAACCCTTATCTATCCTAAGTTAACCACGTTAACCCACATTTACCCTTAGTTAACCATGTTGTACCACGTTAACCCACATCTACCCTTAGTTAACCACGTTGTACCACGTTAACCCTTATCTATCCTAAGTTAACCACGATAACACACATCTACCTTTAGTTAACCACGTTGTACCACGTTAACCCTTATCTACCCTAAGTTAACCACGCTGTACCACGTTAACCTACATCTACCCTAATTTAACCAAGTTGTGCGACGTTAACTTACATTTACCCCAAGTTAACCACGTTGTACCACGTTAACCCACATCTACCCCAAGTAAGCCAAGTTGTACCATGTTAACCCCCATCTACCCTTAGTTAACCAAGTTGTACCACGGTAATCCTTATCTATCCTAAGTTAACCACGTTGTACCACGTTAACCCACATTTACCCTTAGTTAACCATGTTGTACCACGTTAACCCCCATCTACCCTAAGTCAGCCATGTTCTACCACGTTAGCCCATATTCTACCAAGTTCACCCCCATCTACCCTAAGTTAGCCATGTTCTACCACGTTAACCCCCATGTACTCTAGGTCAGCCATGTTCTACCACGTTAGCCCACGTTCTACTACGTTCGCCCTCATCTTCTCTCAGGAATGCACGTTCTACCTCATAATCTCCCATCTACCCTGAGTTAGTCACGTTTTAATCACGTTTACCCTAATCTACCCCATTTTAAGTTCGTGTTTTCTGGTTGACCGACATATACGTCAAGTTAACCTTGTTTTCTTACGTTTAGGCCCACTTAACTCAGGTCAGTCTCGTTTAAGTTTGTTCACCCGCACATACTCTGAGTTAAGCACGTTTTTGCACTTTCACCCTCATGACAACTGATTAGGGTTTCAATATTGATATATTACGATATGATTAATGGCCTCTTATTTATAAAGGCAAAGAGGGTTTTTGATACCGTGAACCGTAGGAAGTTTTGTTTAAGAAATAGGGTGTTAAGGGTTTGACGGCCTTCTCTCAAGTGGCTCTATAGGTGGCTAGAAAACAGTCAAGCTATATATTTAACTATCAGCAACAAGAGTATCATTGCATGGTATTGAAAAGCAACGTTTGGGATATTGTCAACAAGATATTCTTAGAACTAGCAAAAACGAAATGCAGTTCATTATTTGATCCGTCATCAGAAATGTGGGAATATAATTTCCTGGTTAGTTTTAAGTTGCCCTTTATCGTTGCAATTCCTTTAGACTTAAGCCTTTTTTCTTCACCCCCTATCTGTCCGTTGCGTCTCCCGTTTCAGTGTAAGATTGCTCGTTTATCGTCAAGTAATTTAAAAACTCATGAGGTAATCATCTGTCCTGAGTTTTATGAATTAAAGGTTATTTAGAAAATAAGGGAGTAGAAATTCAATTAATAACGCAGTTACAAAAAGAATTGATTAATTACTTTCTCCAGGGGAAAACGATACCGTACTCAGGTGTATTTCGCAGAAGTTTTGCTAAGAAACCTCGGGAAGGGTGATGGGGTTCTCGACGATAAGATAAATCCCACTTCGAGCATTCGTGTGGTTTGTTTGTTTAAGAGAAGAACACCCCTGATATCAGGACAAAGTAAGGTTCTAAATAAAGTATTGCAAGGTTTTATTATTACAGTTATCATTTCTGAGTGAAGGCACTGGAAGAAGGTTTGGAGTGATCATCTCTCACAAAATTGGTCAACTAAAAGTGGGAGCTCATACCAAAAACTATGTAACTAAGGGTGACTACTATAATGCGGAACTGGCCGGCCAGAACTTTTTTTCTTTTCTTTGTCTTTTCTTTTGTTTTTGTTTTGTTTTTATATCTGTATAAAGGAAATTTCGTTACTAATCAGAACTGTATATCAGATCGATCGGGTTTTGTAGCGGAATCGACAACCACGTTTACAGAAAGAGCTAATGAGTTTAGAATGAAATGTGTGTTTGATCGTGAAATCGGAGACTTGGTGATGAAAGTGTGTTGTAACGTCCTTAAAGTTTCGATTATCACCATTACCTCAAGTCGCTCTACACCTGTCGTTCCATTTGTGCCTGATAGTCCATTGAGTACCACGCCATATACATCGCTTTCCACTATTACCAAATCTATACTTCAGGTATGTAAGCCGACCGACGAAATGTTATAATTGAATCCTGGTGGTTGAGTCGTCCTTGCTAGGTTCCCTTGAAATTTATATCAGTTTGTTGCGATAGACGGTTTATTAGAAATAGTCTAATGTAATATACCAGACTACATTTCTCGGGATTATTTTAGTTTGACACTATAATTCCCTCTATTTGCCTATTTACCATACGTTCAACTTCAAATAAAATATATGTCTCGTCAATACCCACACACACACACACACACACACACTTTTTATGAGAGCTGACATAAGGCAAGTAAATTTATTGCCAAATTGAAATCACAATGAGCTTTCATAACGTCCCTAGCTGGTTTATGCGATTGTCCGATTTTGTTATCACTCGTATAATTACTGACCGAATTAGACTGTACCCAGTCCTATTACCATTACTAGTCATAACTTTAACAAAATTCTGGAACATAATCGAGCACCGATAGAACAATGTATCCGTCATACTTGTAATTTGACAGTATAAGACGACAGTTGATACTTGCCTGTGTAAGTGTACAATGCGCGTCATGTGCGCGTGCTGTTGTCGTGTAAATATAACACACCAGCACGCACACATGACACGCATTGTACACTTACACAGGCAAGTGTCAACTATCGAGTTAACCGTTGTTTCTTTTTTGTATAAAAATGCATTAGTGATGTCTAGTCTCTTTCTCATATTCGTCATAGTTTTGACTAATTCGTGTCGTCCAATTCTGTCTCTAATCATACTCGTGATTAACAAGTCGTACTTCAGACCAACCTGATTAGTGCACAGTTCTATTTATTTTCCGTTGCGATGTCTACATATGTAGATATAGTTTTGTTATGGACTTCAAAGTCAAGTTTACTGTAACAAAGGTTGCCATATCGATGTCATTGCAATGATAATAAGCAGGGGATAATAGACTCTTGTTGATGATAGTTAAATGTATAAATGTACTCTGGGTAGATGTGGGTCAACGTGGTAGAACATGGTTAACTTAGGGTAGATGTTGGTCAACGTGGTAGAACATGGCTAACTTAGGGTAGATGTGGGTTAACGTGGAAGAATAAAGCTAACTAGGACATATGGTACGTCTTACATGAATCTTATAGCATATATATTGTCAGCCATTTTGTCGTCTATATGGCATTCAGCCATGCATGGTGTATATACCAAATAATGATTTCATTTCTCCTTTGTACGGGTTACCGTAGTAGAACATGGTTAACTTAGGGTAGATGTGGGTTAACGTGGTAGAACATGGTTAACTTAGGGTAGATGTGGGTTAACGTGGTAGAACATGGCTAACTTAGGGTAGATGTGGGTTAACGTGGAAGAATAAAGCTAACTAGGACATATGGTACGTCTTACATGAATCTTATAGCATATATATTGTCAGCCATTTTGTCGTCTATATGGCATTCAGCCATAGTGTATATACCAAATAATGATTTCATTTCTCCTTTGTCAAAAAAAGTGTTTATATCCCCTCATTACTCCTGTCTGTACCTGTTTCTTTCCGAGGAAAAAGGAAATATTTAGCTCTGAAAATTTGGGTTTTCAAGTCCGCCGTAGTAAATTTTCGTTCCAGCGACCCTGCGGTGAGGAGATTGGAATAGCGATACTTAAGTTGCGTGTTATTCTTTGAGAAATACAAAAGTAATATAAAAATGGAGGTAGCGGTACTAAGATTCCCTGAACGTGGAAAAAGGTCAAGAATTCAAACCTGGCCGTTCCCTTAGTCGCTAGATACGTCTTGAATACCGCGTAATTGTTACTAACTGCCTCCATGATTGTGTACTGTATGGCGTCAGGCTCTACATACCTCTAGCTTGCCATTTTTCTGCTATTTAACCTTTCCTTTCTCCTCTCTTCCAGACCTATAACATCTTTTTGTTGTTTTATTTTGTTTGTTTGTTTTTCTCTAAACCGTTAAGTGCAATCTTCGCCACAATAAAGTTGAATTTTGAACAACTTCCCCCTTCTACCCACTCCCCCCTCTCCGCCCCACCGCCTTGTCCAAGTAGGCAACTAGAAACTGGGTCGTCTGACAAGGGTTTTCGCCTGAAAATTAATTCCATATTATATATTTGAGGCCTAATTTAGGTATTTTACATTTCTACCACCCCATTCTCTTGCCTAAAAATTTACAATAGGATAAATTTATGCACCTAAATTTTACATTAGTTTCTTTGAGGTAAGAACAAAGAACTTTAATTCATCATTGTTTAATTGCTGTATGAGAGTGCGAGTTCATCTCAAGGTTCGCTTGGGCGCATTATTTTTCTACTTTTCAAACAATGCATGGACCCTCACTCACTAGGAACGACGTTGGGAGATGCGCTAGCAGGTTGCATCACTACTGTCATGAGGCTTGCACCGATCCGATGATGAACTATGCGGGGCCAATAAGCTGACCTTGTACGATTGCCGAGTTTCACATGATCAGGTATCATCGCGATAGCTACACCCAAGGACAGTGAATCTTCGGCGGCAATTTTCTCGAGACGATGACTTGCTTTTTCGTACTAGTGGTGTGCATGGGGTGTCTTAGTGACGCGGATCCTGTGTCGCTGGGAAAAAGTTTGAGCAGTACCACAACAAGCTCGTCTCGTCTCTTGTTTCGTGTTATTGGACAGTGCTTAATATAGCAACTTATCCTAACTTCAGATGGAACGTGATTGTTAAGCAAGGCTATACGTTAGGAGAAGCTTCAGAGAACAGGCTATCAACCCCTGGTTGACCCTAGATTGACTGTTTTTCGATTAGATCGCCACTAAGTTGATTAATCTTCGGACAAATAACTCCGTCTGGCACGTAAGAAAGAGAACGTCTGCACCAAAAACTTTAAAACAAGTACCGTAATATTGTAATGTGTAACAAGGATAAGAACGTCTGACCGATAAACGACGATCGTAAAAAATGTCGGACGAGTGGATTTCACAGGCATATCAGTCCATCCAACCTTTTCGACATACGCTGATCCGGTGTCAGAGCGGATTTGGACCCCCCGCGGATTTGGACCCCCGGTCCAAATCCGCTAGCGGATATGGACCCCCCTTCGCAGATTTGGACCCCCCTACCAAACTTTCCTTTTAAGCATCCTTTGTATCATATTTGGTAACAAATTCTATTTGCAAGCTTTTTTGTTGATGTTCTTTTCAATGTCAACACAACATTTCCTTAATAAGGGTAAAAAAAAAAACAAACAAAACAGCCATTTCGTTCCAGTTCTACCGCATCATTATAGCGAGTCGCACAGTATACGCAAGAATTAGATGTGAACAAACTACTGCATTCGAACTATTGAAATTGTTACAATAAATTTTTGCTTCTTCTGATGCGAATCAACATTGGTAAGAAACGTCATAACAATAGTGGAGACTATTGCGTCCAGTCACAAAAATAACTCAGTCTGATTTTCTAAAATAATAACCTTAACACCTTAACAATTACGAAGACGTCTAGAGTCTGGCAATCTGCAGACAATGCAGAGCCACTCGCCCTCCGCAGCTCATGTGTAACCTTTCCTCGCACAACTTGCACTGTACCATGTCGTCCCAACACTCGGGCATTGAACAATGACAAAATAAGTTGGTGTCACAAGTTTGTCTCTTATTGAATCTAGCGGTGTTCGACTATCGCGGAAAAGGTTCAAAAACGAGACCTCTCCAGACATTAAACTAAATTCTTGCCCATTTTCCCTTGGTCAAAAGAAACATCCGACGGAATGCCAGTTCGTATGCATGAACGATACGCATATTTTGAATTAAAAACATACTTAAGTACGCACTGGAACGTTAAGGATGATGTTTTCACTCAGTTTTGTTGGGGGCTCCAAATCCGCGGAGGGGGTCCATATCCGCTGGCGGATTTGGACCGGGTGGTCCATATCCGCTGGCGGATTTGGACCGGGGGGTCCAAATCTAGGAGGGTCCAAATACGCTGGGACACCGGCAAGTACTAAAACATGGAACGACCTATAACCACCTAAAACCACCTACAACCATCTACAACCACCTCAAAAATGTCAACAACGACCTACAACCACCTCAAAAACATCTAGAACAACACGCAAACTATCTAAAACCTAAAACCATCTAAAAAAAGGCATAAATGTCTTAACTAAGGCGAAACGACAATATGTCACGTACATGAAATACGAGAATCGAACGAAACCTCCACCTCCCCCTGAAATCTTACTCTCCCTGGTCCCATGTATAATCAACCATCTCACGAAATGAAATGCGAGAGCATGCCAACTATATTTTTTATTATCTCAGTGGTAAAAGACCTAAAGAGCTTTACAAAATAAACTATCAAGTTACAAAAAATAGTAAAGTAAAATAACAAACTCGTAGTCAAGACTGACTTGACTTAGCTTTTTCAATCCTGGGTACCAGCTGACGTTTTGGCTCACGTCTAGAAAAAGTACGAGTGAGAATGATCATAAGAAATATTTCAAGCGAACTGTGTGTACATTTGGAATCTTCCTTTGGCACGAACGCCATCGTGCTGGTATTCATACAGCATGCAGTTGCACGAGTGATGCCACTTACGCAATAGTGACTCACGTTTTGCTCCAATTACATTTCCATTGCTGAGATTATAAATGGAGAAAAACACTATCTTAGACCATTACGTAATCAAATGAAACGTGAGCTAAAACGTCTGCTAGTAAAGTTCTTTAGGTCTTTTACTACTGAGGTAATAAAAAATATAATTTCAATTCGTCAGATAGTTGATTATACATGGAACCGGGGAGAGTAAGATTTCAGGGGGAGGTGGAGGTTTCGTTCGATTCTCGTATTTCATGTACGTGACATGTCGTTTTGCCTTAGTTAAGACATTTAGGCTTACACTATTTTGCGAAACGAA
>NC_142673.1:10741112-10771112 GCF_964200805.1 Pocillopora damicornis
TTGTAGGTAGTAGATACTTAACCCTTAAATTCCCATAAGTGGCCAAGAAAGAATTTCTCCTAACAACCCACATCTGGAAGCCTTTGAAATGAATAAGTCACAGGGGGCATATAAGATTATTAATGGAATTCAGTGGTAAGTTTTTATTTTGTAAATAAGGCTGGAAGAGTTAGCCATAGCAGTACAAGTCACTTCTCTAGTTTTACCATCCTGAGGTATGTGGGTTGTATAAATCTTACTTCCTTGGTGGTTGCTGGAAGGTAGATGGAGACCAGAATTTGACAGTTGATGGGAAAAAAGGAAAGAGTTTATTACTGGTTCTTACCTTATCATATGCATTGAGTTGTGTACAAATCAACGTTGCTGGAGGACAGCAGGAATGAGGGTATTGGCCATAATGTTTCAAAGCATATGGAAACCAATCAGTAGGTTTCTCATTGCCACAACATTTCAGCTGCAAAACATAAATATTCAGTTTTGTTAACATAGCTGTACAGATGTCCGTTGTTTCACCAACGACTCACTCCGTCAACAGTTGTTTCACAAATGTCTCTAGTCAGTTTGCAAACGTTTAGAGGTCAGTTTGCAAATGTTATAAACATTTATGTAGAAGTCAGTTCACACACTTCGTAGATTTGAGATGTCAACGTTTGAGCATAAAAACTAACTCTAGCTTAAGTTATACAGTCTTGTAGTTGATTTTGCTCTATCACAGCCTTTGCGTGATACAGACATGGGATAAAAATGCTGCCACCTTGGGATGAAATATTAACATGGCTGCTTAGTGACATAGGTGAAATGTTTATAACATTTGCAAGCTGACTTCTAAACATTTGTGAACTGACTTCTACACGTTTGCGAACTGACCAGAGACGTTGGTGAAACAACTCGTTGGCGAAACGACCGGTTACTAGCTGTACAGGGAGATCCTTAGGATAAAACACTGTCAGTAAAAATATTTCTTAGATATTTTATAATAATTTCTTTGCTGTCCACATATACATAATTTTTTTGGTTTCACATTTTGATCAGTCAATTGAGTGAAACCTGTAACTGATTCCCAATTCATTTCTCCCATGATATGAATTGAAAAAGAATCTGTATTCAGGACACCCTTCTGACATGCATGGATGTATGCAGAAACCAAAATTTAGGTGCTTTATCTACATGGATTTTAATAAGGCAAGAGCTTTCAGACAGATTTACAAATCATTATACAGTGCATGTCTTAAGTAAATTTTCACTTTTTGAATTTTTTATTCTAGCAATAAAGGGTTTTTCTGTTGGGATGAGAGCTCCCCATAATATGATTCAGTTCTACTTGGATTATATGAAGTATATACACTAACATTTTTCTGGAGTCCATCTACAGCTTTATCTAAAGTTGTGTCTTTATCATCATAATGCTCAATTGCATCCTGGAAACCATCCTGCACAAAGCTTCTAGCCTTAAGACAGAAACAAAAAAAAGTGGATGTCACCTACTTGTTAATAAGTAGTCTCTTAAAAGCTAGACAGCAGTTATGTGTATTTCCCCACTCTATTTGTTATATTATCAAGGAAAGAAAGCAACTAACATACCTTGACACTCAATTTGAAACCACCCAATCAAAGATAAAGTTTAGGGTGTGATGTTGCTAAAATATAGGTTAAGGGTAAAGGAAAGGGTGAAGGGCGAAGATATAAGAGAGAAGGTACTCACTGGGGGTAAAGGTTGAAATCAGACAGTGAAGGGATTAAAAACTACAGCTGAGGGTTAAGGTGCAGTCGACAAATCTAAAGATGGGAAGATGACTTCTTTCCCCTTGTTCTAAAGTTACCGGTAATATTTTTTAAAGCCTGGTTTGATCAGACACAAAGATTATTTGCTCCATCATATCACATAATATTGGACAATAGCATTCCACTACTATGTCGTTTTACCAAATTAAGTTATGATAAAACGCCAAATATGGTACTACCTATAAATCACCTTGCTTAGCAATCTAAGCTTTGGTGTTTTTCACTCATTCATGCTGAAAGCAATGAATGAGGTATTGTGGTGAAGCAGATGTTGATGGAAGTTCTTAACCATGGACAGAAGTTGTATTCCATGGATGAAAGTTGCACTGTGGACTATGAACGGAAGTAGTCTTGCATGCTACCCCTCCCCACTTAGTAAAAGCCTTAATTAATGTCAATGAAGCTCAGAAACTCGTGTGGAAAGAAATAAAATGTTTAAATGGTTTAATAAAAATCATAACCTCAAATCCCATTTCCAAATTTCTAAAAATGCAACTTGAATCTAGAAACTGAAATGTTCACATCTAGGGATCTGTATCAGGTTCATTTCAACACACACTATGACCACGCAGAAGGGTATCAGAGGCAGCCATATTGTTAAGCCTCACATTTGCATTTATCTTCAGTTGGTCTAAAGTAATTGTTGCTCTATCATTGTGCTGGTTCTCAAGAGGTCCTCATCATACAGTCCACACATCAATCATTGCAGCCAAGATAGTCTCACTAAAAATTTTTTTAGAGCCCCAATATTTCAGTCTGGACTTGAAGCTTGCTCAAACAAAAACAGCAATACCAATCTGGTCAAAACAAAATGCAGACTGCAGACCAGGTACAAAATGCTGAATAGGTACAAAATGCAGACTGCAGACCGGGTACAGAATGCAGACTGAGAATTTATACAGTTTTTTCGTCTTATACATGATGACATTTCATCTTACAACTTACCAAGCGTCACACAATTGCTCATAATATAATTTCAAGGCATCATATAGTATTCTCACTTTGCGCGCGAGTTGGTTGGTGTGATGTCTATACAGAATTTACCAACTAAATGAAAGTAGATGTAGATGTAGATGTAAATGAGATGCCACTATTCAGAGGTGTACACACACTGATTTTCACATATGTGCCCTATATTGTTATTTCTATACAAGAGGAACTGGCAAGTTTTTCATAAATTTTTATAGGGAAAAGCAAAGCATTGCTTTCGTGACTGCCCAAAAATAAAAGAAAATGTATTCCAAAAGTCTTGCAAGTACACATAAACCAAATTCAACTGTACCTAAATTCAGCAAGTCCAGGAATCAATGCAAACTTAAGCCATAACATTAATGAGCTAGCTCCAAGAGTCCTTTGATTTGTTTTTTGTTTGAATTTTAAGAAATGAACTTTTCAGCACAACATATATTGTTTTAGTTGATCATAAAGAACACTTTAATGGTTTTGTTTGTGTTGTTTCAAATTTGTCTTTTGCATACTCCTTATTCTATTAAGAAAATGCAAAGATAGGGCCAAAGGCTGTATTTTGCAACTACAATAAAAATATTAAAAAGTGAAATAATAGTGGAATAATGAATTTCTTTTGGATGGTTCAACATTTAATATTAGCAGACAATTTACTCAATGCTCTAATTTTTCCTTGCTCAAAATACTTCACAACCTGCCAAATATCCCTGCATATTATTTGTTAATCCATCAAATAAAATGTACAGAGCAGTTGGAATTAAAGAATGTATTACGTTGTTTCATATTTTTCTCTCAGACCTGATTGAGTTAGACTGTGGGTAAACAGGTATCATCCATACTACTGAAACCTGCCATGTCAACTTCTTAAGTTTACAATTTTCATTATCTCCTAGCTAATGATTTACTTAGTGATCACTGTATTTGATATAAGATAGGGGAACTTTAGTTTCATTGTGACCAATAAATGTTTCACCTGACTCCTCATACTATTGTATGTTTTATAGAGGATACATGTTATGATGTATGTTATTATTACCAAAGACAACATGACCTTACATCAAAAAAATGTACCTTATCCTTGTAGATATATCCTAAGACACCTGCTGTAATCTCCAATGCAAACACAATGAGAAGTAGTGCAAAAAACTGCAAGGTAAAAGATCATACACTCACTGCATATCATAACATCCTTGTGTCTCTTATATATAATAATTTCTTAAAATTGGATTTTAATTTTTATAAACTTATTAGATTTTGCATAATAGTTCCAAATAAATAAGTTGTAAAATAAATCAAACACTTCTTGTCAGATGAAGGCCCCAAATTAATATTCCCTGCCAGGAACAAAAGACCCTCTATGAAGTACGTATAGTGCTCTTGACATTGCTGATCTTAGCAATATGCAGAAAGCTGGCCAGATATAAAGCTAATATATAGCCTTGCTCAGCAAAAAGTTCTCTGTAATTCAGTTGGTGGGTATCTGGATATTAAGTTTGAAGCTCTGTGGCAAAAATCAATGGTACATATCTACAAATCTATGTTCCACACATTACACATAATTAGCATCTTCCTTCATCAAAATTGAATATTTATTATCAAAATTATTACTATAATTATTTTGTTTTCTTGTAGATGCACTTCAATCACATGTTAAGTTAATCAAGGTTTTACCGTGGACAGACAGCATTTGTTATCACGGCATGTTCCACAGCAACCAAACAAGGCAGTGATGAAGATCAGGACACCCACTCCAACTAGGATTCCACATGGTACCAAAGTGTACTCATCAGTTGTAATCTTTGTAATGTCGCCATACTTTTTAATTAGCCATACCGCTACAAAAATGATAGCACCAGATACACCCTAGAAAATATTACAATGTTGGTGAAATAATCATGTACATTAATTATCAACTAAGTCTACACGCATGGTTTGTACTCTTTTAATTTAAGTATGAAATTCCACGACTCTCCATGACTATTCCAAGAACATTTTTGCTGTTTTCTACGACTTCCAATCAAGATTTAAACACAGGAAAAAGAACTTGGTTAATATCCATCCATCTTTATCTCACGCTTGGTCAATTACACAAACAGTAGATACAACTGGGCGCTCGGGTTCCATGCAAATAGGAATTAGCGTCAGGCATTCAGCCGTCTAATTACGAATAATTTTAAAGGCTCGTTGAGATAGGAATTATGTCTCAGTGTCTGTGATAGGCTATATCTACAAGAACTTTTTGACTAGTCAATCATCAGTCAATCAGTCCAGAAAAAGTACGAGCACTGAAAAATCATATCGCAAAAATTGGAGCCCTTTATGTTTCTTCGTATCGATTCAATTTGGAAAGAACGTCTAAATAATCTCACGAACGGTGAACGAACATGAAGGTTTTAATTATGCTTAGTTGCTTTAAGCTGTTCCTCGGGGTACTCACCAAGTAAATAAAGTTGAAAAAAAACAAGAAAGCCCTCGCACATCCCATCGTTAATCACGATAATACAGAACCTTCGAACGCGTCACAGGTTCATCACACTACGTCGATGCCTCAAATAGTACACAGGCAAATTAGGCATGGAAACTAGTGGATTTCAAAACGTCGCAACATGATCTCGAGACCGAAATAACGATTATCGTTATTTCTAAATTGGCACCAAATTTATGGATATAGTAATTTCGTGGCACTCTTTACCAATGCTCTTTACACGTGTTAAATAAAAAGAAGGACTCGGTTCCACTGTCTTACAACATTCAAGATGGCGGAGGAAAGGGGTAAATGTGCGTTCAGTTGTGATCAGCATGATCTCGACACCAAAATAACGATTACCGTTATTTCTAAATTGGCCCTGAAATAACGAATATCATAATTTCAGTGCATGTCTGAGACCTTCGGGCTCGAAGCTTGGGAACTAGTATTCAGGGAAAGATAAAATGGCGGCTTACGGCGGCGAAGGTAATCTCAGTAGTTTAATATTTAGCGTGAAAAGGCTTGGGTGTTGTGATCTGGTTCTCAAGTAAAAAAAAAATCACGGTCTGCAATGGCCCTACCACCTTTTGAACAACAAGAAAACATTGAAACGGTGGTAAAAAGCAGCAAGTTTCGAAGTCTAAACGAAAGATGGGTAAGCTGAGTTTCAGTCAAATATCATGACATTTGGGATATAATTTCGATACCGAATAAATAGTTCTACATGGTTACACACGCATAGGATTCTGTTGTGTTCACGTGAAGGCCATTTCAGCCATTCCTGCCACTTGTAAGTGGTAGGAAATAAAAGATATGTATAGTTGTTTCGTATTGAAGTCCTGTGAAATCACAAATTTGATTTATTTCTTCTTTGTTTTAGGTGGTCATTATCCATTACTTTTGGAAGTCGATGCTGATGAGAAAGAAAAAATGTTTATGATTATTTCTTCTCTCGAACATTTTACTATTTAGGTACCAAATAATCTTGATACTGAAGATCATTGCATCCATTATGAAAAAATTACCCTTGATTGCTTTGTCAACTGGAATGTATAATGTAATATACCTTGTGATTTGTCGGATTTTCCCAAGTAAACTAGAAATACTTGAAGAGGGTAATGATGTACTTAATGCAGAGCATTTGGTACAAAGTCTGCTTTGCTGTAATCTACCTGAAGGTGCTTTCTATATGCTAGTAAGACTTGCACAGCCCAGTCAAAATGTTTTTGAGTAGTAGACAAGCTGGCCAAACCTCTTCCTGAAAAGCAGTCTGAAAAATGTGAAGTTAGCGGAAGGTACTTCATTGTAGGCGGCCAAATTGTAAGCTGCCAGCCCACTTTGAGTGAGCAGTAAAACTCAAGATTGGCTATTTTAGCTAATTTTATTGAGAACCAAATTCCCAGCAACGGGCACAATTTTACTGGGCTATTTGTTATTTAACTACTTAGTAATATTCTTATTAAAATTTACTGCATTCCTTTCTAATAATTTGCTGCTGATTGTATGCTGTATATAGCTTATGATTTGTGTGATTTTCACAAGTAAATTAGAAATACCTGAAGATGGTAATGATGTACTAGATAATGTACTTGATGCAAAGCTATTTTGGTGCAAAGTGTGTGCCTTGTCCGTAGGTGATTTTGCATGCTAATAAGACTTGTAATTCAAATAATACACATCAGCTGGAGTGGGAATATTAAAAGAAAAATAATAATATTTAGCTATACCAAGTTCTGGTTTTATGTCCAAATTAAGCACTTAGTTGAAGATCACTGCACTGCTCAGGTCCAGAAGGCTGAAAGAGTACTGTCTGCTGTTAGTTTGATTTTTGTCATTTCTATTGATTTATTTTATTTATCAATGTTTCTTTCAATTGTAATTCATTGATCTCTTTCAATAGTGCAGGTTCGCTCATGTAACCTAATCTCCCACTTATGTATGTATGTATGTATGTATGAGCTCAGTCGAAATGTTTTTGAGTGGAAGGCAAGCTGGTGATAGTAATAGGCAGCATAGGCTGAACCTTGTCTTGAATGGAAGTGTGAAAAGTGTGAAGTTAGCGGCAGCTATATTGTGGCAGGCAGCCAAATTGTCGGCTGTGGCACATTTTGACTGGGCTGATTGTGTGTAGTATATATGTGCACTTCTTTTAGGGTGTTAAACAGGTTAAAGTACCAAGAAATCCTCTGTGATAACTTGATAATTCAAGATGTAAAAATTTTAAATAATAAGGTAAAGCTTGATCATTCTTAAGAGTTTCCATTTGTTCTGGAAATTTGGGGGAGGGTCAGGGGAGCATTATTTATACATAAATAATGTACATAAAAAGTAAAAAAAAAGGACCAAGCTAAAATCTCAATTTGTTTTCAGAGTTAATTTTATTAAGAGAAAACCCTGGATATAGCTTGGGATTTGTGTGATTTTCAAAAATTGTTAGGAACCTTGTTAATTTTCAGCTTCAAGAACACAAGTACATAATCTTTAGTGCAGCCCTCTTTTCTCCCCGCCATTATTCTAATTTTTTTTATCAAGTTTCCTTTTTCTTGTGTTCAATTAATTTATTGTCTTTACAGGTGAAATTTTAATATCTGCACAATTATCTCTGCTAAGAGTGTCTACCATCACTCTTGCCGGTCTCAAGCCCAAAACGCTGCAAACTAGCTGAAACTACATGTATTTCGTAAAATTGCAATGAAATCTATCTAAAAACACCAAAATCCGGCAGAACGCATGAGTTTTTGCCAAATTTTACGCAAAAGTTGACAAAAGCGCTCTATTCGACCTGAAAAACACGTTTTTTTTTTTTTTTTTTTGCAAAAATCAGCCTATTTTACATTCAAAAGCACGATGTCTTTAACAAAATAGGGATACAATCCATGTGAAAACACTTATTCCAGCTAAAACGCAGTGTTCTCAGTAAAATTTGGGGGAAAAACGCGTAAAAACCGTCAGAAACACGACAAATTGGGCTGATTTTACCCACTTTTTGTGTAAATAGCTGCCAAAACCCTCAAAACTAGCTGGAACTACATGTTTTTCACAAGATCGCCATAAAATCTTGAAACGTTGCTTTAGGGACCTTTATGCCTCCAAAACGAGTTTTTACTTTAAAAAAAATGGAATGAACAAAGATGTTAAAGGGGAAAAAGCTGTGAGAAAGGAGAAGTTTAGTGTTGCTGTCTGATATGCCGCCCAGATATATCAATTTATTAATTTAACGCCTTTAGCCGTGGGCAGAAGTTTTTCTCTAGACTAAGAGGACCCTCCCTATGTTGACGAACCTCAATAATTCGTGGATTTTACTGTTTTTACACAGATTTGATTTTAACCATATTCGCCAAAATAACTGCCAAAACACGGCAAACCAGTATCTCGGCCAAGAGCGATATTGGCCATTTCACACATCCTTATTAGATATGAATTTTATTAAAGATCGTCATTCTAGCATATGTTGGCTAGTTACCACAGCTTTCTTGATTTTCATGGGAAAGTGGCATTGGTTGGTACCATGACCAATCTCCTCGACTTTCCCATGATTTTCATAGGATGTTAGCGACCCATACTTCGAACCTCAGTTGTTTTTTTTTTTTTTTACATTGGCGCGAGTTTCACAACTTTCTTGTGGTTTGGCATTGACTCAGAGTTGGGCTTATTTTTATGGCTAATCCATCGGCGACTTTCTCATGATTTTCTTGGGTTCTCAACAGTGACACGCACTTTGGAACCATAATTTTATAAATATGTCAACACTGGCAAATACTGCTAAAATCTACACTCTACTAAACTCCATGTACCACAATATCTACACAACTGCGTGTGCCTACTTGAAAATCCTAACCCTAACCCTAAAACTATCCAGTTAGCCTAGTATTGTATTGCTGGTTTGAGTGACTAAACTGGCTCAAATGATCCAGCTGCTTAAAAATCTAAGCACAGAGTAAGTTTAAAAGATTCAATTTTGTAAGGTTTCGAAACAGTTCCAAAATTAACATGCACATAGCTCAGTGTAAAACATCGAAGCTTCTAGGACTTCTTATGATTCCTACGAATGTACACACCTAATGCACGTCAATTTGCCTTTGTTGTCCTCGAACGATCACGACTGTAGGGTAAAATTATGCTTAGGATTAGCGGGGGTTAGTATTAGAATTAGGGTTAAGGCTAGGATGAGGCTATGCTTAGGGTTGGCGTTAATATTTTTCTACAAGCATTCAATTGCAGGGTTTTTGGTATTGTGTTTGTAAATTTCAGTAACTACTTGAAAATTTACTGAAAAACAAACGATAGGCCGACTGGTACACTTACAGGATAGATAGAGAAGGTTGGGGTTAGGGTTAGGGTTAGGGTTAGGGTTAGGTCTAGGTTAAGGGCTATAGGTTAGGGTTTAGGGTTTAGGGTTAGGTTTTAGGGTTATGGTGTGGGGCTAGGGTTAGGGTTAGGGTTAAGGCTTAGTGTTAGGGTTAGAGGGTCTGCGGTTGAGGTTAGGGCTAGGGTGAAGGTTTGGGGTTAGGGTTTGGGGGTAGGGTTAGTGTTTAGGGTAAGGGTGTAAGCCTCTTCAAAAATATTTTTAAGAAGATTTTGTCACCTTTTTCACTTAAATAACCACCTGAAGAATTTTGACCAGTTAGATTATTTGAAGCGGTTGGATTAATTTTGATTGGGGTTTAATAACTTTTAGTAGTTGGATGATTATTTTTACCAGTTGAACCACTGTAATATGCTGGATCTTTTTAACTAATGTTACCATCCTTACCTGAATTATTTGAACCAATTTCACTGGTTACACATGCATTATCCAGTTAGACCATTTCAACTGGTTGGATTATTAAAACCAGTTTGTCCATTTTAGATATTGGCATCATTTTATCAAGTTGGATCATGTTAACCAGTCGCACCATTTTACTAAGTGAGATCGTTTCTTCCGATTGAACCATGTCACGTAATTAAAATCTTTTCACCGTTTAAACCATTTTATCTTGTTTTGGCTGGTTGGACCATGTTAACCAGTTGCATCATTTTGACTGGAGTGAAAAGTTCCGTTCTTAACCCGAGCCCTAACCCTAACCCGGGGTTAGGGTTAGGGTTAGGGTTAGGATAGCTCGCAGCTAGAGATAGGGCTTGGGTAGGGTGGGATTATGATTAGGCTGAGGGTCACAATTTTTTCTGAAAACATCCAATTTGTTTTTTGGTATTGTGTTTGGCTCTAAACTTTAACAACTACTTGAAAGTTTGCTTGAAATCAAAATATACCATTTTTTGCCAAAATAACTGCCAAAATGCGCAATTCGGGCCTTTTTATCAATTTACACTTGGTTTAAGCTTGGTTTTTGTGTTTTCCCACAGACTCTTAAACTATTTTGCTGAGAACATTTTTTGCACCGTTTTTAAAACTGAAATAAGCTTATTTTTGCAAAAAAAACAAACGTGTTTTTCAGTCGAATTTAGTGTTTTTGTCAACTTTAGCGAAAAATTTTGCAAAAATCGTCCATTTCTGCCGTATTTTGGAGTTTTTAGACAGATTTCGTCGCGATCTTGTGAAAAACATGTAGTTTCAAGCTAGTTTTCAGTGTTTTGGCAGTTATCTTGGCAAAAAATGGGTAAGTCAGCGCAATTGTTTTTTTTTTGGTTTTTAAGGTTTTGTTTGCCCAAATTTTACTGAGAACACTGTGTGTTAGCTTGTCTCCATTGTTTTTTCGCAGATTCTATCGCTGTTTTGCTGAAAACATAACGTTTAAGCTTGTTTGCATCGTTTTTGGTCGTGAAATAAGCTAATTTTTGCAAAAGGAAAAAAAACGTGTTTTTCAGCCCAAATTGACATAAAGGATACAGAAGAACATTTGGTTATTGCCTTTTTTTTTGTCCTTACTCATGAAGTTGATTTTGGCATTTCAAACAAAAACTCTGCTAGAGCATTAATTGAATGACATATCATGCACTTACTTTGAAGTAAGAACACTTTTTTTTTAATTCAGAAAAATACCTTTTTATTTTTTTTAAGGACTGCTGGATATAACCTGTACAACCAAGATGAATTTACATTCATTATTTGTCATAACTTACACTAAATTAGAAATTCAAGTATGAAATGAGGGTACTAGCCCTTTAATAGTGTTCAAAATTTCCATATGCAGGGGTACTTGTGGCTACTGGAGAAGAATCAGTCTTTAACCCTTCACCCCCCCCCCCCAAGGGAGATAATCAGTACAGATATCCTCTTCCCTAGGGGCAACTAGCTCAAAAGTGAGTGATCTCAAGGGCCCTCCAAAAACGTTTTCTACAGCAATAACTAAGCTCTACAGAAGCACACTATGCAGACAAAAGGTGTAAGAGAATCAATGAATTCTTTAATTCTTGGTCTCTCCCAGGACAACCTATTGTACAAATCTTAACCCTTCACCCCCCCCCAAGGGAGATAATAAGTACAGATATCCTCTTCCCTAGGGGCAACTAGCTCAAAAGTGAGTGATCTCAAGGGCCCTCCAAAAGCGTTTTCTACAGCAATAACTAAGCTCTACAGAAGCACACTATGCAGACAAAAGGTGTAAGAGAATCAATGAATTCTTTAATTCTTGGTCCCTCCCAGGCCAACCTATTGTACAAATCTTAACCCTTCACCCCCCCCCCCAAGGGAGATAATAAGTACAGATATCCTCTTCCCTAGGGGCAACTAGCTCAAAAGTGAGTGATCTCAAGGGCCCTTCAAAAACGTTTTCTACAGCAATAACTAAGCTCTACAGAAGCACACTATGCAGACAAAAGGTGTAAGAGAATCGATGAATTCTTTAATTCTTGGTCCCTCCTAGGCTAACCTATTGTACAAATCTCATGACATCTGTTCCAGTTTCATCAGTCAATTTTTCAAGCTTCAAGCTTTTCCTGCAATTATGTACTTGTTCTTGAAGCTGAAAATTAACAAGGTTCCTGTAAATTAAGTTTACATAACAACCTAACAATTTGTGAAAATCACACAAATCCCAAGCTATATCCAGAATTATGCTCTTAATAAAATAGACTTTTAAAGCAAATTGGGATTTTGCCCTAGTTCTTTTTATTTTTTTGTTACTTTTTAAATACATTTGTATAAATAATGCTCCCCTAACTCTCCCCAAAACTTTTAGAACAGATGCAAACTCTTAAGAATGATCAAGCTTTACCTTATTATTAAAATTTTTTACATCTTAGACTACCAAGTTATCACAGAGGTTTTTTTCGGTACTTTGACCTGTTTAACACCTAAAAAGAAGAACACATACATAACACACACAATCAGCCACGTCAAAATGTGCTGCAGCCAACAATTTGGCCACCTACAATGAAATAGCTGCCAATTTCACACATGTCAGACTTCTATTCAGGACAAGATTTGGCCTCTGCTGCCTATTACTATTGCCAGCTTGCCTGCCACTCAAAATTTCAACTGAGATTGTACATACATACATGTGGGATTAGGTTACATGAGCGAACCTGCACTATTGAAGGAGGTCAATGAATTATAACTCAAAGAAACATTGATAAATAAAATAAATCAATAGAAATGACAAAAATTAAACTAACAGCAGACAGCACTTTTTTGGCCTTCGGGGCCTGATCAGTGCAGTGATCTTCAACTAAGTGCTTAATTTGGACATAAAACCAAAACTTGTTATGGTTAAATATTATTATTTTTCTTTCAATATTCCCATTCCAGCTGATGTATATTATTTGAATAACAAATCTTATTAGCATGTTAAAATCACCTGAGGACAAGGCATACACTTTGTGCCAAAATTGCTTTGCATCAAGTACGTTATCTAGTACATCATTACCATCTTCAGGTATTTCTAATTTACTCTTGAAAATCACACAAATCATAAGCTATATACAGCATAAAATTGGCAGCAAATTATTAAAAAGGAATGCAGTAATCTTTAATAATAAGATTACTTAGTAGCTAAATAACAAATAGCCTAGTCAAAATGTGCCGGTAACCAGGGATTTGGCTGTCCACACAGAACATTTGTTAGGCGTCTAGTCTGGACAAGGTTTGGTCTCTACCTTCTGTTACTATAGCCAGCTCACAGGTCTATTTAATCGATGTCCGACTGACTCTACTCAACCGGAAAGCATGGTCTCTCAAGTTTTGTTGCCATGGTAGTTATGACGTAAATGCGGACCGGAAGTAAATAGAACGATAACATCGATATCGTTACATCTCCCTTTCTTCAGGAAACAAAAAAAAATGTAAACGTAACTGAATGTCTCAATCCTAGTTTAAAATAAACTACAAAAAAAAAAGAAAATTAAGAGTTTGTCATGTCCTTTTTTTTTTGTTCTTTCGATAACCCCAATCACTGGTAACGTGTGGGTGGTCGCACAATTCGTCCAGATCGAGTGGTGGTCACCGATGGGGAAATCTCCTGCTTATCTGCGGCAGACTGAGGTGGATATTCCGGATGTGGCTTGTCCGTGTTCTGCAAAGGTACTGTGTCTGATTGGTCCTTACTGACTGCAGTACTTGGTATGGAAGGTGGTACCGATGGTATTTCATTACCAGAATTTGCAGTAGCAGAAATTGGTGTTGCTTTTGGGGATAATCTCATCCCATCTTCACTGTGTGGCATCACTTCACGTGTATGTCTCAGGTGTCTGCGGTTCCTCCTATAAATTCTTCCATCTTCTGTTCTGACTTGATAGGACCTTATGTCGACTTTGCCTTCGACTCTTGCTTGGGTCCAATCCTTCTTCTTTCCCAAGTGGGATTTTAGTGGCTGCAATCGCACTGTGTCTCCTGGGCGCAGTTCCTTCAGTTCTTTGGCGCCTTGATTGTAGTACAGGGATTGTTTAGCCTTTTGTAGCTTCAACTTCTGATCAACCTCCTCTGGTAGCTTTGGCTTGAGCAATTGGTTTGAGGTTGGGAGTGGAGTCTTTGTTCTTCTACCGAATAATCGCTGAACAGGTGACGAGTTGAGTGTTTCTGTGGGAGTATTTCTCCAGTCCAGCAGGGCAAGATATGGGTCTTGTTCGGACTTGACGGCTTTCTCTAGCAGATGTTTTGCTGTCTTCACCGTGTTCTCGACTTTGCCGTTGGACTGAGGATATGTTGGAGAGCTTGTTATATGTTCAAAACCATAAGTGTCTGCGAACTGTTGGAACTTTGCGGAAGAAAAGGGCTGTCCATTATCCGATACAAGCTGGTCGGGAATTCCTGGCGGGCAAGATGGGCTTTCAACTTCTTCACAACTTCGTCTGCTGTCTTGCTTGTCATTCTGTCGACTTCAAAGAAGCTTGAATAGTAGTCAACGGTCACCATGAAATCTACACCGTTCAGATCAAAAAGATCAACTGCGATTTTCTCCCAGGGTCTACTAGGCAGTTCGTGACAAATCATTGGCTCTTTTCCTTGCTCGACAGGCTGGCTGTTGCAGACGGCACACTTTGCTACATAATCTTCGACATCTTTGTTCATCCCAGGCCAGTAAGCTACTTCTCTTGCTCTTCTGAGACAGCCTTGGATGCCGATGTGGCTCCGGTGGATCTTAGCCAACATGTCAGCTTTCACGCTCATAGGGATAACTAGTCTTTCACCTTTGAACACCAGTCCATTCTGTAAAGACAGTTCGTCCCGAAATGTAAAGTAACCACCGATGTTTGCTGATACCCCAGCTTTGGTAGCTGGCCAACCTTGCCTGATTGTTCTCTTCAGCTCTCTCAGGGTAGGATCGGATTCTGTTGCTTGATGAATGGCAATCAGCGTTGGTTCCGATACTGGCAAGTATTGTATCATATTGATGTGCTCTAGCTCTCTTTCAGTGTCTCCTCTCATGTCCTCTATGTACATAACATCTTCTGCTACATCTTCTTTTGTGCTCTTGCGCACTCTGTATGCTCTGCTCAGTGTATCTGCCAGATACATTTCAGTCCCTTTTTTGTAAGACACTTGAAGGTCAAACTTCTGCAATCTTAGCAACATTCGCTGGAGACGTTTAGGCGCACTGAGTAGACTTTTACGGAAGATGCTCTCCAAGGGTTTGTGGTCAGTTTGGATCTTGACAGGTCGACCATATACAAACTGCTCAAAACGTTCTACTCCGAAAAGTATTGCAAGCATCTCTTTCTCTATCTGGGCATAGTTCACTTCTGTTTCTGTCATGGAACGAGATACATAAGCCACGGGCTGGCCTCCTTGCATTAGACATGCACCAAGTCCTCGGTCTGATGCATCACACTGCAATTCCACGTCGTCTTTGGGGTTAAAATACTTGAGGACAGGGGCAGCTGAGAGTATCTCCTTAACTCGCTTGAAACTACAACCTTGTACTTGCTCATCCCAACGGAACTGGTTCCCTTCTTTCAAAAGGTCTCTCATTGGGGATGTAACTTCTGACAGGTTAGGAGCAAACTTCTGGAGGTAATTTACCATGCCGAGAAGTCTCTTGAGATCTTGTTTGCTTGTCGGGGTTGGCATCTCTTTGATACCTTGTACCTTGTCTGGGTCAGGCTTAAGACCATCTTGACATATAACATGTCCCATAAACTTCACTTCTTTGCGACGGAGCTTAAGCTTCTCTTTGTTTAACTTAATGCCAGTAGCGCGGCAGCGTTCTAACAATGCTGTCAGCTTTGCATCATGGTCAGAAAGTGCTTCAGCTTCTGTTTCTCCGACACCAAAAACAAGGATATCATCAAATATTGGCTTAATTCCATCAAGACCTTCCAGGGCGTATTCCAATCTCCTCTGAAACTCTTCCGGAGCGGGTGATATGCCGAAGGGCATCCGCGTCCAGCGGAACCTTCCCCAGGGGGTACCAAATGTGGTCAGAAGACTGCTTTCATCGTCTAGCTGTACATGCCAAAACCCATTCTTCGCGTCGACGACACTGAAGACTTTAGCATTCGTAAGCAGCGGTAGTAGATCATCGATCACTGGAAGGGGAAAATGATTTCTCTTGAGTGCTTTATTCAGAGGTTTTGGGTCAATACATAACCTTATCTTTCCATTGCTCTTCTTAATGACCACCATTGAGGAAATCCAGTCTGTTGGAACATCTACTGGTTGCAAGATGCCTATCTTAACTAAGCGTTCTAGTTCCTGTTTTAAAGGCTCTTTTACTGCAAAGGGGACTTTCCTCACTGGCAGTGCCACAGGGGTTACAGACTTATCAATCTCGAGGTGAAGCTTTCCTTTGAGCTTTCCTTCTCCTGAGAAGACATCTCCGAATTTGCTCACGAGATCCGGCTGTGTGGGAATCTCATTCGAGAGAGACATGATGTTATCGGTGTTAATCACTATGAGGCCAAACTGCTGCACTGATTCAGCACCAAGGAGTGCTGTGTGACCTGTTGGAACGACGGTGTATTCCGTGAGGAAACACTGTCCATTCTTGGGGTTGAAGGTCTCGACCTTAGTACATCCTAGAGGTTTCAGCTCTGATTTGTTGAACATGACAAGGGTAGTTTGAGTAGGCTGAAGGCGTTCCATTCGCGGATCGTTAAATACCTTCTGATAAATATCTGCTGGGAGGATATTGACTGTTGCTCCACAGTCTAACTGGAATTTCACTGTTTCATCCCTCAAGCGCATGTTAGCATAAATCTTCTTTGGACTGTTTTTTGCATAAAGGACGCTCACAGATTCTACACTGAATAAGTAATCATCAGAATCTTCATCATTAAACTCCTGAACTTCTTGTTCTACATTGTGAACTGACTTCTTAGTTTGCTTTTTGTTAGCTTTCTGACTTCTGCAAGCCACTGAGAAGTGGTTCATTCGACCACAGTTATCACACTTGTGCTGCCATGCTGGACAGAGTTCCTTTTTTAAAGGATGAGTTCTGTGGCAGAACTTACATCTAACTGGTTCTGTTACTTTGTTGGGGACGGGGCGTTGGACTTTACTGAGATTTCGTACTTTATTATGGCGAAAACCTATCTTCGATTTTGGGTGGCCTGTGGCAACGGCGCTAACCTCCTCCGCATGGGACATCTCCTTAAGTTGTTTGGATGTGGTTTCACTCGCACGGCAAATATCAATACACTTGTTAAGAGTTAGTTTGTTCTCAGCTAGCAGCTTTTTTCGGGTGGCGTTATCTCTAATTCCTACCACAACTCTGTCTCTAATCATTCGCTCTTGCATGATGCCAAAATTGCACGTTTTAGCTAACGAACGTAAAGCTGTAAGGAAAACATCAAATGACTCACCGACCTCTTGTACTCTCTGATTGAACAGATAGGCTTCGTATATTTCATTCGTCTCACCGATGAAAAAGGCGTCTAGAAGCTCTATCACTTTGTCGATGTCGGTTTTCTCCTCTTCATTTCCGAAGGGCAAACCATCGTAAATCTCCAGGATATCTGGGCCAATACATGTCAACAATGTGGCTGTTCGAAGATTACTGCTTTGCGTACTGAGCCGTGAGGCGATCTCGTAGTTTGTCCAAAGCCGCTTAAATTTCTTCCAATTCACAGCTAAGTTCCCCTTGAAGTCTAGTTTCGACGGTAAAGGAATAGAGGACTGGATAAATTGAGGAGTTGCTGGCTGCGTGCTTGTTGAAGCTACGCTCGACGAGCCTGATTCGGTCATCTGGAGCTAGATTCACTGAGTTTGGCTTGAAAATGCACTCAAGTATTTCAGCGACGATTCTGTAGGAAGAATCCCAAATCACTGACACCATGTAGCGTTGTTTATAGGAAGAACAAGACACACACAGGTCTATTTAATCGATGTCCGACTGACTCTACTCAACCGGAAAGCATGGTCTCTCAAGTTTTGTTGCCATGGTAGTTATGACGTAAATGCGGACCGGAAGTAAATAGAACGATAACATCGATATCGTTACACACAACAAGCCCACTTACTGCAAAATAAGAAACATAAAAGTAACACTTCAAATTAATACAGAATATAAGCCTTGCAGGATTTGGCTCTCAATAAAATTAGTTAAAATAGCCGATCTTGAGTTTAACTACTCACTCAAAATGGGCTGACAGCCTGCAATTTGGCCACCTACGATGAAGTATCTTCCACTGACTTCACACCTTTCAGACTGCTTTTCAGGATGAGGTTTGGCCTCTGCTGCCTATAATTACAACAGCTAGCTTGTCTACTACTAAAGAACATTTTGACTGGGCTGTGCAAGTGTTACTAGCATATAAAAAGCACCTTCAGGTAGATTACAGCAAAGCAGACTTTGTACCAAAACACTTTGCATTAAGTACATCATTACCCTCTACAGGTATTTCTAGTTTACATGTGAAAATCCCACAAATCTCAAGGTATATTACATCATACATGTTGACAAAGCAATCAGGGGTAAATTTTTCATAATAGGATGCAATGGTCTTCAGTATCAAGATTATTTGGTACCTAAATAGTAAATTGTTCGAGAGAAGAAATAATCATAAACATTTTCTCTTTCTCATCAGCATCGACTTCCAAAAGTAATGGATAATGACCACCTAAAACAAAGAAGAAATAAATCAAATTTGTGATTTCACAGGGCTTCAAGATACTCAAAAACGGCCATTAAAGTGTCCCAGCTTTGAAAGCCAGTATAAAGAGCAGCATTGGAATCTTTTGACTTACAGTTTTCAAAGTTAAACAATCTTTTATTAAGAGCACCACGTTACCGCTGGGTATCTTGCAATCGGCGTTGAAGTTCCTCAATTTCCTGTTCAAGTTTATGAATCTTCTTGTTATTGTTGTCAATAATTTCTCTAAAGTAAGCCTGGTGTTTCGTCTTCGACTTTTAAGCTACAATCTGGTAGATCTGGGACCATTTCGTTTGATAATTCGTTTGATGATTCGTTTGATAATTCTTCAAGAACAACAGCTGGGGTAAAAAATTTTCGAGATGCACTTTTCGAAGCTGTCAATTCGCAGTTTCTTTCCGCCGGCTCCTTTCCTTTGCGTGGCGATGTTCGAATCCATGAAAACACATAAAGGGACAACTCCATCTCTTGATTCATTTTTGCCCACGAGACATTTGTAATATCACCTTTCCTGAAATGTTGAGAGCATATCTTTGTATTTTCAGTCACCTTGAAGTGCTTTCCTTCGTCTCCTCTTATCGCGTGGAGGCATTTATTCTTAACGGGTTCTCGGTCGGAAATTAATTTTTTACCCGGGTCTCTCGGTTTTTTTTTACCACACACATAGTAGTCGAGCTGATATCAGATTGTCACTCATTCATATCACTACAATGTTTGCACAAGTAGTGAAAATGTTAAGGGAAATTTCATTTTCATCAATGTTAATCACACATTAATATTGTACTTACAGCTCATCATCTTTGCAGCAGACATCCAAGTGCTGCCTGACATGAGTTACTGGAATCTCTAGGCTACAGTTAATACAAGCGACTTTTGGCACATCCCCAGCATCCTGCTTGACAAAAACATTACATATAGTAGTAAAGCTGATATCAGATTGTCACTTACAAAAATGTTTCGAAAGTTACCAACAAGTGGCTCTAAGTGTTAAGCTTGCAGGAAAATAAAACAAAACAGAAACACCTTAGGGAGAGTTTGCTAGAGTGACTTGAGTTATTTATTGACAAGTGTAACTATGCAGCTGCACTATTGTTTCCAGTCTCTACAACAATGGCTACACTTAGATATTACACTTGTAAAAGTTTTATTAAATTGACCCCTGTACTCTCTTTAAAATAGTGCAAATTCGGAGGAAACATTGTCAATCAACATGGCATCTTGTCACGTGATTGCAAACCAAAAATAAACCTACAAATATCTCCTTCATTTTTGGAGTTAAAAGGGATCTTGGTTCAGATTGCACTGTACAGGTCTTATGTAGGCGATTGATTGTCCCAATCTCGCACAGTGGCGTAAAAAGTGCGTGTACAGTGTATCCTGAATTTGGAGGGGGAATAATGCTTAACTCAGAAGGGCTCAGACCTCGTTGTAGTATTTCAAACCCTCCACCATCAATTAACTTAGGGTAGCTTTCTTCTAGCTTCGTTTTGACTTCCGTTGCGTTAGCCTTGCTGTTGAAGCGAATTTTTTTGCGGCCTAGACCAGCCTGTTGCAACTGGATTTGATGATTTGATTGATGATGATTGATGATGATTTGCTACAGACTGCCATCTGCCCTTTATCTGCTAGACAAAATAATTCGTGAGTCCATGTATCTCGTTTGAAGAACACTACTGTCGTGTTCCGTTTCTTTCATTTAGTAGCTGGAGCTGACGACGCCGATTGCTGCCTACTGCTGCTTGAGAAACTGGTTGACCTTGCGCAAGCCGTGTACGGCTGAAATAAATTTCGAAAATTTTCCAGTACTCGTCCGTTGGTTTCCCGTCCGTTCACTACACCGTACCTTGGAGAACCATTCTCGGGACCCTGGGATGCGTGTTCCCTAATAAGACGGGTCGCCTCTTCTAATAATTATAAATTCACCGCTCTTTCACGAAGAACCGCCATGTTTCCAACCAAGACAGGGCGACAGAGAGGAAATAAACTAACATAATTATAATTTTGGTGGGAAATAATTTATCTTGTCCAAAACTCGTCTCTGAGTGTCATGCCGAACTGCATGTTACCTTAACAAAACACTATAATGAAACGCACGCTATGAAGATGACAAATCACAACAGCAAAACTGCTTTTTCCAATGTCGAAATTGAAGAATACTAGAATGCAATTGCAAAATAGCCGAACTCCAAGGTAGAGTGACAAATCAGCACATTGCAAAAGCAAAATAGTCAAATGTTATAGCATAATATCATAACACGAGGACCAAATAGCATATTAAGACGTCACATTGGAATAGCACAATTGCATATCTCAGTGTCATAACTGAAATTGTGGATATCATAATTAAACATTTATTTTTGACGGTAATTACACCCGATAATATTCAACCTTTGTTAACAGTGTTGTCCTCAAGCGTGGCCTTTCTGACCTCGGTTTCATGTTTAAGTAATTACCAGTCTCGCGCGCCGCGGCCATTACGAAACCGTGCTTTCTAAATGTAGTGAGATTTCCCAACACTACTACTCTGTTAGACCAAGATATTAAGAACAGCCCCATAATTTGCTTCGTCTGGTCGAGTAGTGAAACAGAAAACTGATTTGTTGTAGCAGTTTTCAGTCAGGGTGCCAAGGCCAAACTTAAAGCTTGACTTCAAAGAGCAGACAAGTAAGGCACATATAGGAGGTTATTCAATCAACCTTTCCTGTTTCACAATTCTTACAAGTAGAAGAGAAACACGTTACTGCTTACGCTGAATCTTACAGCTCAGTTAAAACAGTAAAGTCGACAAAAAAGTCGAATAACTATGTTGCAGTCAACCTAATACTAGTGGCTAACACTAGGCTTTCGCTGTTTCTCCCTGGAGTTCCTAGAATTACTGATTTAGTACCATGATCAGGATCTTTTTTCTATTCGTACCGAAGCCATGCCAAACCAATTTTTTACAAAAAATAATACTTTTACTGTGGCTGTTGTTTCACAACCTGTAAGATCTTATTCCGGCAGAGGGACTTCAATACTTACTTTCCACTTAATTTATGGAAGCAGGCGTTATACCGTCGGTAGACCCTTCTCTGGAACTGAACTGTTCACTCTTTTTGCGAATATTAAACTAAATTAATATGAATCCAGACATCGATAACTGAGAGGTTCGGACTGGGCACAGGTAGTTGACTTATTAGTATGTTATATTTAGTTTGAGCAATTTGCTCAGCATGCAAGTCACGAGACTTGGATGGAGCCAATGGCTATATTGGACTGCTGGGGTATACTAGCTCAAACACCACGAACAAACGTGAGGCACCAGGAGTCTGATCAGGAACAATTAATTTCACTCTTTGAAGCACTGTCTCTTTCTTCTCTAAAAGAATTCAGCCCTAAGTACACGCTCTTAAAAACCCTATCAGTAGGTATGTTTAAGCTTACGGTAAATCTGACCATGGCAGAGAACATATATTTTTAGAACGCTAACTAAAACAATCTCACAAGGCATCGAAATGAACAAAAAAGTACTTGGAAAACAACCAATCTTCGAGAACTAAAACCTAAATAAAAATTCCCGTTGAGGACTCTAGGCAAGGCAAAGGACAAACCAAATCATCACTAACCATGACGATCATCGTCCGAGAGTTAAGTCCTACTACAACGGTCAAGGACACATCACTTAAGAGGTAGAAATAATGTGTGGTCTTGCAGCACGTAGCAAACTAAGGCTCAAAAGACTCTCATAAGGATTTTAAGATAATCTAACAGCCCTAAACAATTCCCAAACATTCAGTGAAACATTCCTAATTGTAGTAGTTCCCAAACACTTCTAATTTTAGTAGTTTAAATTGGCCAGGAATCCTACGAACGGCAGTGGAAACTTATCATGAAAAGGGATTTTTACTATGCTTTCTCGATCGTAAGATCATTTGCTAATCATCTCTTTGCACAAGCAAGGCATTACGTGAGTTTACATTAGGAATAAGTGAGAGCTGATGAACGACTGTCAATCCCCTGTCAGTTCTAACTGAGTCACTTAAACGAACGTGAGCACCAACCTCATCAACAGTTGAAGAGTTGAACGTTTGTGCGGTTGGAGTTAATGAGTGAAGCCTAACATTTTTCATCAAAAATGAATTACGTTTAGAAAATTCCTCACACGAAGTTGACGTGAAAATGAAAATAATAAATGAAAAGTTTAAAAAATTGAGAAAAAAAATTAAAATCCTTGAAGTTAAATTAGGAAAGTGTGACCCGTGTTGATGTTTTTTTTTATATTACATCCCTTACATGGTTTAAAGAAGAGAATATAAACTGCTTATATTCTCATGGTTCAGATGCATGTTTAATGTTAAAAGTGAATGCTTGCTGGATATATGTGTTAATCTGGTTGACAGGGATTTTGCCGCTTGGTTCGCGAAAGCTTTTATACCTTGGTGGGGAGAAGAAGGAAATCAGGGGTTCCCCGTCTAGCTCTAGTGGCATCAGTGATTCTTGATTTCAAAATTGCCAAGGCCACTTCTGAAGATGATGAGAAAAAAATTTTAAATGATAATAATAGTGATGACAATACTCATGAAAGTTGATAATTGGATGTGATCTTAACAGATCTTTTTGATGCGGTGGTTATGTCGAGCTTCGTAGAATAAGGAATTTTGATCTTGTTCGTCGAACCCTAAAACGAAAACGACTATGCAAGGTTGATTCGGTTGATCGGAAGCATTATGATTAAGTGTTTTGTTGTTCGAAAGTCTCGTGAAATTGTTTGGTTTAGTGTTCTAACAACAAATTTTTAATATCTCAAGGTCAGCCAGCTGGCATGCTCCCCCGTATCTATCAATAGTGAATATATAAACATGTTCTTTCGAGCTTACTTAGTGAAGAGTAGAGAAAAGAATTTAGACAGCGTGCACAAGTACAGACAGAGTTCTGTAGTTGAAGTGAGTGTTTGGCAGCAGAAGTCATTGAGAAGTATCCAGCGAGAAGCTAAGAGATTAACCAGAGTTACAAAGAATGAAGTAAAATTGAATGAAAGTAGAATTGTGTCTTGGAGAACCGAGTAATTAAATAAAGCCGAAAAAAGACAATTCGAAAGTCTTTGGTGGTTTACACTTAACATGGTGCATTCTGCAGCTAGTTTCCTTAACATTTGATGGCGTAACAAACCTTTAAATTACCCCAACTTGTTTCGCTCGCCCACTAATATTGTATGTTGGCCATATTGGAGTTAATCTGTTAATACGGGGCTTCAGAGGGGAGGATAAATAGTAAATTTTTTTACAAATTGGGGAGGGTCAAACCTGTTTTATTCGAAAGTGGGGGAGGGCCACAGTTTTTTTGGCGAGGAAAAAATGACTCCATGTCGCTTAGTTGACTTTTATTTGTTAACAAACACGCAAAGTGTATAGAAACCTAACACTTGTATATACAAGTAAAGCTACCAGTCAAGAAGTGTATAGAAACCTAAAACTTGTATATACAAGCAAAGCTACCAGTCAAGAAGTGTATAGAAACCTAAAACTTGTATATACAAGCAAAGCTACCAGTCAAGATTAATCTAAATTATTAACAGGTGTCGAAATATTAAATCAAAAAACTATCTTCTCCCAACTAACATGACCCGTGACCCCGACCCCATGACCCATAACCCCGACCCGTGCCCGCTTTCGTCCATATTTTGACGGCGGTAATGTTTTCGCGCGGGGTTCTGGTATAAAATCAGTCTCCGGTCACGATTCGTCACTTAAGCTACTCGGGCTTGAACCGACAACTCGATCTACTACATCACTTTGCGAGTCAGTTTCAACCTCGGAAAGTGATGAGGTCACTTGTTGCTGCACATTTCTTAGCAGGGGCTGCCGAGGTTGTTGACACTCCATTGAATCGTACAGCAAGCTGCCAATGTGTGATTTGATCATTGCGACCTTTTCAGATTTCTTCCCTTTGAAGGTGATCTTCTGATGGGAAAAGTACAAGGATAGCTCGTTCACCCTCAAGGACGACAGCTTATCGGAGTTGTACAGTCCAACCCAGTCAATGTTATTGTACTCCCGGTTCAGCCGTTCCATTCGCTCCCTTTCGGTTTCCTCTTTCTTCTTCTCCTTGCGCATTTTTATATGAGCAAGGTGCTCAACATACTCTGCCACAAGCTTTTCGGGGACAATGTATTTATCTGAAAACTTTATAATAGCCTGACTGTCCCCTCTGACTAGTTCACTTTCCTCAAACAATCGCTTAACCAGAAATTCTTCATCCGCATCGTGACTAAATTTGTGGCCAAATTTAATATGCCGTCCCTTTTAAATCGAACAGCGTACTATCATCTTCAGTTACTTTCGCATTCAGCTCATCGATTTTGACCTTCAGCTTTGAAAGGTCATTAATGTTGTTCTTAATCGTGGTAGCGTCATGGCATTTTGCGCAAAAATTTTCCTCCATAAATCTCCCGGCAGCCGCTTGTGATTCATTGTTTCCAAAGCCTCGCGAACTTCCCACTGGCGCTTTCTTTCAGTCAGAAACAGCGGCGAAAGTGTTCCTTGTAGGGACAAGTGGTCCATAAGTACAGGTAGGATTTTGGAAGAATACTATTTGAGAATTTAGTATATTCGCTCTTTGGGTTCGGGAACCACCCCAGGTCTTCATCTTTCCACTTCTCTGGACTTGCACTTTCACTTGTTCCCGCACCCGATGTACCACCAACGGAGTCAGAGGAGTGGTGGGCATCCTATTTAGAATGGTGAGTCGGCAAACAGCCATAATTGCCATAAGTTGCTCCATCTGACCTCATGAAATCCTCGCATTCGCCACAAGCGCATTTCCCTCTTTCTATTCCTTGTACATCCTTTCCTACTTTCAAGTTTTCACCGTGTAATCACACGCCGCGCAGTTAACTGGTTTCTGCGCAGATGCGGCTATGTGAGTAACACCTCCGGTTAGTTATTTTCACTTCCGGTTATTACTGGGATACCTGTGGTAGCCCTGTCATAAAATGCCTTTGTTTTTTCGTCGTCTTTTTTTTTTTTTCCTCCGCCACAAAATGGAAAAATTGCGCAATCGTACCCAGAGATCATTGGGCCCTCAACACCATGACAACTAACTGTGATCCAATGAGGTGTTCACATGCTGATCACGCGTGTTATCTTGATGATGATTGACGTTGTCATGCACGGACAAGGCCGGGTCACATGACGAACCACGAGATTCTTGCATATAAAACTCTTTTGTCAGTCGTTTTGTACTTCAACGTGTTCGGATTACGATCACCTGGAGCATTATGGCGCAAACGCTCAAAATACTTACAGACGCATACACAAGTCGTATTGTTCGCGGCCAATCCACACAAAAAGATGTTATTGAGCGGAATTTTGGAACGGATTGAGTCGCGAACGCTTGAAAGCCATGAAAGCCTTGAATGCCTTGTATGCTTTGTATGCTAAGTATGCCAATGTCTTAGTTGAAAAACGAACACTTGTTGTAAAAAGCAAAATCTAAAATATATTGAACAACACTACTACCGTGAGACTGAAGAACAAAACTCTAATAGATGCAAACTGCTTGCGAAGAAAGACGCCATGTTGGATTCACTTGATGCTAGATAGATAGACTGTGTTTTATTAAAATTACTTTGCAGATAAAACTGAATTGCGTAACTTCACATTAATTAATTGTACAAACTGTTTCTGCAACACATATTTATGAAACTTGTTGCCGCTCTGTCGGTCTTACAACGATTAAGATTGAAATTCCACTGTTTCCTAAAATTGTGATTAGCCTGATAACTTTTTGGGATTAAAGAATGAATTTTGTTGTTTTTGTTTTCTAAAACTGATCGGGAAAGTGTCGATGTCAACTGTTCTGGGTTCTCAAGCTTGGGATGTTTGCTTGATCGAGGGCTTCTTTGTATGATGCTCCAGGGAAGATGCATGCGAGGGCTCTTTTCTGCACTCTCTCCAGATCGACTTGTAGATATTTCGGAGGTGCATGGTGGAACACTGGGCAGGCGTAGTCTAGGCAGGACCTGATGGTTGCGCAATAGATTGCTACAAGATCGATTGTAGGTACTTTAGCCCGCTTAAGTTGAATCAATAAATAGTGTTTTGAGTTGGATTTCTTTATTATTTCTGTAATATGGTTGTTCCAAGTTAGAGTTGAATTAATATTGAGTCCAAGAAGTTTAACACACTGCACAGATTCAATTAGTTCCCCGTCCACGTTGGTTTTTGGAAATTGGGGGTATTGAGGGCTAAAGCTGATCAACAGTTCTTTGGTTTTTGCGCAATTCAATTGAAATAGATTTTCCTCAGACCAGGACTGTACTTGGTCAACTGCACTTTAATCTTTCCTTTCGGGACGGTTTCTGATACCGTCGTATCGTCAACGTATTTCCACAGATTAAAATTGTCGAGCGAAACTGACAAATCGTTTATCATTAAAAGGAAAAGCCAGGGGCCCAGTTTGGTTCCCTGTGGTACTCCGGCAGGCACTTTGCTCCACTCAGAGAAACACTCATTGCCAAGTTTAACTCTCTGAGACCTATTTGAAAGGAAGTCAACTATCCAGTTAATAACGCTCTTCGGAATGTCCAGTTGACTCAGTTTTGATATTAGGATGGACTGATCTATTAGGTCAAAGGCCTTTCGGTAATCAAAAAGAAGGACCCGAACTGACGCTCCGTTTCCGTCTGTTGCTTCAAGCCAATTGTGTATCATGCTTATGAGTGCCAGTACAGTGGATGATCCAGATACCGTTCCGAACTGATTTGGGTCCGCTACTTTTTCCACGGCCGGTTTGATGAAGTCAGAAACTATAAAATCCTCAGCAAGTTTTGATAACGCAGGTGTAAGTGAAATTGGCCTTAGCTCCTTCTTGGGATTAGTCACTTGTTTTACCTTTGGGAGGGGTGTTATATTCGCCAATTTCCAAACTGACGGCAATTTTTGTTCTTTGTAGGAAGTGTTCAAAATGTCCGTTATGGGCTGTGCTAAAATTTCGGCGTATTCCTTTAGAACCCAATTAGGTATGCCGTCCGGGCCAGGAGCTTTGTGTTTGTTGAGGCGTTTCAGATTAATGTACACTCGATGTGATGATATTTTAGGGAATTCGGCGCCTTCTCCTGTAGGAAGGAGAACAGACGTGTTCTCACAGTTGATAGGCTGATAAGACTGGAGCGGTTCTAGAAGAGCTTCATTTATTGCACTGGCGATTTCTTGGGGGGACATGTTGGTGAAATGCTGTACATCGAGGGAGGACAGTAAATTGGGAATTTACAACAGTGCGAATGGTATTAATTTCACGTTCAGAAAGGTGAATCTTATGTTTGTTTTCACTGTAGTTGTATGGATATTCTTTTTTAACAAATACATGATCCAAAATCCTGTGTTTTTTGTGTATAATGTTATTATGCCGAGTATTGTTTACGCAATTGTCTAGTCACAGGCGGCCCAAGCTCGCGCCTCGAGAAAAAGCCAACGATTAATGCATGAATGCGTCACGCGTTGTGTGACTCGGTGTTAAGTTACGAGAGGAACCGTTGAAAATTTGAACACGTTATGAGGAATAGTATAGGGAACGAAATATGGCCGATTTACAACGATAAATATTTCGAAATATGAACATTTTTCTCGTAAAATCAATAAAACTTATTCATACCCTGTGTATCCGTTGCAGTTCCTGGCGATTTCTGTCGTTTTAAGCTTGCTTTACCATCACTGTTATTCACGTCATCTACTTTTATTACGTTGGTAAAATCTGGGATCATGTGTACTATAGGTGAACTCGGTCGACATATCGGGCGACAGTCGACCAATATATCGGTCGACTATCGGTCGACTATCGGTCGACTATCGGTCGACTATCGGTCGACTATCGGCCGACAATCGACCGACTATCGGTCGACTGTCGACCGACTATCGGTCGATAGTCGACCGATATATCGGCCGACAGTCGACCGATAAATGTGTCGACCGATATAGTCTTAAACCATCGATACTCGACCGATACATGACCGATACTTGACCGATACATGACCGATACTTGACCGATACATGACCGATACTTGACCGATTCACGACCGATACTTGACCGATACATGACCGATACATGACCGATACATGACCGACACTTGATCGATACTTGACAGACACTTGACCGATACTTGACCTACACTTGACCGATACTTGACCGATTCACGACCGATACTTGACCGATACATGACCGATACTTGACCGATACATGACCGATACTTCACCGGTACTTCGCCGATACTTGACCGACACTTCACCGATACTTGACCGACAATTCACCGATACTTCACTGATACTTGGCCGATAATTCATTGCCCCCCGGGGAGGAGGGTTTATTCCAAGATAAAAGATATAAAGCTCTAATAAGTATTATGATTACCTCATAATTTAGATGTAACTTCTCGGAAATAAAAATACAAATAAAAAAAAGATATCTGATGGTCGCAATGGATAGATATTTAGCAAGGTATTTTAGACAGTCATATTTTACACGAAATTATAAAAAATGGATATGGATAGTTTGATCGTAGTAGCACTTTAAAAACATTACTTTCCCCCTACACTTCTGGAGGTGGAAGTCTACGAGAAGTTTCCATTTACCCACTTTTTGTTTAGCAATTTATTAAAGCTTTGAATATCTATCATCTTGAGGCCTCCTTTATCGTAATCATTGATCATTTGTGTCCTTTTAAGTTTGTCCCCTTTGCTTTCCCAGAGAAAGTCATATAGCAGGGTATCGATTTCCTTAAGTGCACCCTGATGCGTTGGAAGAGAGGTTAAAACATGTACAATTTGGGATACTGCCAAAGCTTTTATTATCGTGATTTTACCTAGAAGAGTAAGTCTCCTAGCAGACCAGCTGCTTAGGATGTTTTTTACTCTCTCAATTTTCTCTGAAAAAATGGCATCGCCAAAACACATCAGAACGCTTTAAAGATAGTGCAAAATGCGATGGAAAATTTGGAGCTATGCGATGTTTGGAGAATTTTTAATCCAAATGGCAAGAGGATTATCTGGAGGCAAAGACAACTAGATATTCATTGCAGACTTGATTTTGTTTTAATAAGTCAAACTACAGTACTTATCCGCCTATAAGAATCTGAGTTCTCAGTTCTAAATGTACTCGTAGGGTGTACTCATGTGAATTCTAATTCAAAACCAACATGTACATACTACTGTTTTTCATACATTATTTATACCAAATTTAGAGATTTTTATAGTTCATACATGTTTAAGTTCACTACTTTTGAGAGTCATGTCTTTTATCTTTGCCTGAAGATCTTTAAGGTTTATTTTCTAAAACAGGAACCTGTT